>NC_021167.2:26067269-26076244 GCF_000331145.2 Cicer arietinum
CGTGTAGGGCCGGACTTGGATAGTAATTTATCGGCTCATATTAAAATAGAGTTTTTTGACCCGATCCGAGGAAACCCACAACCCGTTAGGGTCGGTCCTATATGGGCCGGGTAGCCCATTTTGACTATATTGATAATTTAGGGATTGATGAATCATATATTGATGAAAACTGTCAAATTTTTTTATTATTTATTTAAATGAAAATATGTGATAAAGATTTCAAGGTGCAAACTCAAATTGACCATTCATTGGTTGTCCAATTTGGAAGGAAATATTCAAATATGCATTTAATTTATGTTTGGGGGATATACAACATCAGAAGCAACAAGAGAATGCAAGTGGGATATACACACTAGATGATACACACTAGAGGATACAAAACAAATGGACTATTTTTGAATTTTGACAAAGTGAAAGACTAGATGTTATTTCTTCTGAACATTTTTGTTTCCTCTGAAATTAATTTTGTTTTCTCTGAAATTTCATTTCCTCAGATAATTTCACTTCCTCTGAGAATTTAGCTTTCTTTGATAATGTCGCTACCTCGGATAATTTTACTTCTTTTGATACTTTCGCACTTTCGCTTCCTATGATATTTTTACTCATCTCTCTCTCTCTCTCTCTCTTATATCTCTTTCTACTCTCTCCCATTTTAATTAATTTATTTACTATTTAGAAGGAAAACAAGGAAAGTTGTGCAAAAACAAAAGAAGAATGTCATTTTCAATTTCAAGGTTAAGGCATTCTCTCTCTCTTCCCACTCCCAATTTGTTTCTTCCAATTTCTAATTTCATTATTCCTTTGTTATACTCTCAAATTCATTCTCCATTAGATCACAATGTTGTTCTTGATGATGTTGTTTTCTCATTCAATCGCATGCTCAATATCAACCCTACTCCACCAATCTTCGAATTCGGTAAAATTTTGACTTCCCTTGTTAAGATTAATCATTTCCACACTGCTATTTCATTTTCTCAACAAATGGAAGTCAGAGGAATTCAACCTAACATTGTTACTTTGAATATCTTGATTAATTGTTTCTGCCACCTCAGTCAACTCAATTTTGCATTTTCTGTATTGGGAAAAATTATCAAACTTGGTTATCAGCCTGATACCACAACGATTAATACACTTATCAAAGGTCTTTGTCTTAATGGTAATGTTATGAAAGCATTGCACTTTCATGATGATGTTATAGCTAAGGGATTTCACCTTGATCAAGTTAGTTACGCCACCTTGATCAACGGATTATGTAAAATAGGTGAAACAAGAGCTGCCATACTAATGCTCAGAAAGATTGAAGGGTTATTGGTTAGGCCTAGTGTGGTAATGTACAGTACAATCATCGATAGTCTATGCAAAGATAAGCTTATTAATGATGCCTATGATTTATATTCTGAAATGTCTGTTAAGAAAATTTTTCCCAATGTTGTCACTTACAGTACTTTAATATATGGATTTTGCATTGTGGGTCGATTGAAAGAAGCAATTAGTTTGTTAAATGAAATGAAGTTGAAAAACATCAACCCAAATGTTTATACTTTTAATATATTGGTCGATGGTTTTTGTAAGGAAGGAGAGGTTAAACAGGCTAAAAGTGTGTTAGGTATGATGATAAAAGAAGATATGAAACCCGATGTTGTTACTTATAGTTCTTTAATGGATGGTTATTTCTTACTTGATGATGTAAACAAGGCCAAATATGTATTCGACACCATGGTCCGAAAGGGAGTGACTCCTAATGTTCATAGCTACTCTATTATAATTAATGGATTATGTAAGAATAACATGGTGGATGAAGCCATGGATCTTTTTAAAATAATACGTTTCAAAAATATGGGGCCTAATACTATAACATACAGTTCCCTCATTGATGGACTTTGCAAATCAGGGAGAATCTCTGAAGTTTGGGATCTTTTAGATGAGATGCATGATAGAGGTCAACCTGCTGGCCTGTTCACTTACAATTCCATATTAGATGCTTTGTGCAAAAACAATCATGTTGACAAGGCAATTGCATTATTGACGAAAATCAAAGACCAGGGAATTCAGCTAAATATGTATACGTACACAATACTTGTTGGTGGACTAATCAAATGTGGAAGACTTAAAGATGCACAAAAGGTTTATGAAGATCTTCTGATGAAAGGCTATCGTTTGGATGTTAGGATGTATACTTTTATGATTGATGGGCTTTGTAAAGAGAACTTACTTGATGAAGCATTATCCTTGCTATCAAAAATGGAAGACAATGGTTGCATTCCTAATGTTGTAACATACAAAATTATCATTCGTTGTTTGTTTGAAAACAACCAGAATGATAAGGCAGTAAAACTTCTTCAAGAAATGGTTGTTAGAGGTCTAATGTAAAAGCAAAACTTGATGAGATGCTTTCTAGTTACAATTTGTTATTTGAATTTGAATTTGATCATCTAATTTTTATTTTCTTTTCATAGTTAAATTAGAGGATTAGTGGATTTGGTTCACTGTTACAGTGTTATGTTTGTTTTGATTACAAGTTAAACATTGCTAGTTTCATTGTGATATTTGTAACAACAATAGTATCTGACTTTTTTTATTCCTGAATAACTATCCCTTTTTCTTCCAAATTTGTCTTGAATCTGCTGGATGCTTCTTGGTTCAATGGCAGAAGCAACCAGCACATGAAGCCTCTTGGAAGATATCTTTTAGTTTACATGCAAGACTGTGGTTGGGGGAGGCATTGTTAGGAATCGTGGGAGGAGGATATTAAATGTGTACACTGGGAGAAAGGGGAAGATATTAAATCAGAGTTACTACTGTAAGGAAAGGTCTAGTTGAGATATAAATAGAAGCGCTCTAAAAAGAGGTGTATGTTTTGATTCATTGCAATGAAACTGATTTTTCAGTTGTACAAGGGAGATATTCCTTTGGCAGAGCTTGCTCTAAATACCATGAATCATTCACTCAGCTCATTTCAACTTGAGTTTGAAATTGAGAGTATAAAAGTGACCATATATAATGTAAGAGAGCTGATTTATCAAGAGGTATGAATGACCATATATTTCAATGAATTGTTGCAATTTATTGTCTTCTCCATTCTATCGATATCTCAAACTTAGTTATTTTTAATATATTTGGTGGTTCACTATTATGTTTGTTTTCATTCGAAGTTAAACTTCGCTAGTTTCATTATGATATTTGTAACAACAATAGTGGTTGACTTTTTTTACTGGAGCTATTACTTGCATACAACTGAAGAGGTTGGCCTATCATAAAGAAAACCAAACATATATACAGTTCACTGGTTCCATATTTCTTTGTTATGCTTGTGATTTCAGCAACTTCTGATCCTTTATTTACATGATTTGTCAAATTTATATCGCGAACCATCCACTCAACTCATTTCAACTGGTGTTTGAAATTGAGAGAAGAAATTTGACCAAAGATGATGTCAGAGAGCTGGTAGAGGTATGACCATATATTTCAATGAATTGTTGCAATTTATTGTCTTCTTCTTTGTGCCTTGTTAATATTTTGTTATACATTTGTGCTTAGCAGATTTCAGAGTATCATCCCTTGATGCTACAAGAATATTCTCATAGTGGAGATTAAGCAAGCTTCATGTATCCGAGGTAGGGATGTAATACCCAGAATTACATTCTATCCATATCTCAAACTCAATTATTTTTAAGATATTTTGTGGTGCTATTCTACAATGGTGTTTAAATAATTTATTTCCTAAGCTAAATACTTAGTGCAAACCAAGTTCTTGTTCTGACTTCGGAACTTTTTCTGCTACTCTATTAATTCATTTTCTCAAATTATTACTGGTGTCGACGTGTGTGTCGGTGTCGTGTCTAGTGTCCGTGTTTCATAGCTTGTATAAGTTAAAGTGACTCCTGAGAAGAAACTGATTGTTAATTGTCTGTGTTTGCTTGGCATAAAAAAATGTGAGGTCTTTAAAACTATTGCATGTGTAGGATTTCAGTATGTAATTCTGTGTTATCTTATTACACAGTGGGGTTGATCAGTGATATGGTACAAGCAGCAGTTTATACTTCTTGAGGAGCATTATAGAAAAGGTGAAGGAAGCACTCCGTTGTTGAGACAGCATGCCTCCTTACATTGTAAGTTTTGATTTAACAATTTGGTTCCTTTGCAGTTTCTAAATTCAAACTCAGTTAACCTGCATTCTAGATTTGTAGACTTGCACAATGAACAAGAGTTTTTTGTCTTGTTCTTTAGGAGGGTTTTTTTTTTCTGTCATTTTTGTTCTTTCGAATTTTGGTTTTATTCAGCGTTGTAAGAATCATTGTTTCAAACTGTGGCTGCGATTGTGGTCGTGGTTACGCTGCAAACTTTTATATTACGGACAAATGCGGCCGATGCTGCCTAAATTGCGGCTGCGATGCTGTTGCTATGACTGACTTCAAAAGCTACATTATTGCGACACAATTGCGGTTGCAGACTGCAATTTCATTCCATTGGAGAAGTCAATTCCAGTTGCTGCTCTCCATGCTTAGTTACAACTTTGAATCCTTATTTTGATCTTACTTTCATGAAAAATTCTGACGACCCAATTCAATTCAACCCCTTTTTCACACAGAAAAGAAAATTGTTGTTGCATAGAAGGTACCTAATTGTATCAACTTCTTAATAGGTAACTACCTTTTTGAAAAATCCTCATTGAATTATTCTGTGGTGTCTATCCTCTTCCTTGAGCCTTCTTTTCTTTGCTGATTTTCCTTCATTTGACATAGGAATCAAGATACAACTCATGCATATAGAATGTATACATAGATTATAATGTAAAGCATTATGTATATATACTATGACGCTTAATGTCTCAACTTATGTAAACCAGCAAGTCTCATTCTGTAATTTCAACCATTTCCACTATATTTTTGTTTACTCTTCTACTTATGCTTATAAAGCACAACACGAACACGGACATTAATTTATTTGAACTTATCTATTGGCTTTAAGAGACTGTTTAGGAAAACTTATGAAAAGAACATATGACATATCTATAAGTTGTTTTCAACTTAGCTTTTTAAGTTCTCCAAAATAACTTATGAAAATAGTTTATATTAAAACAATTTAACTTTATTTTATCTATTATTATATAAAATAGTTTTTATATAAGTACTTAATTAATTTGTTTATCTAAATAGGATTAATACTTATAAATTTGCTTTTTGTACACACATTCAGCTTTGTACAAAATATTGTAAAGTCAATTTATCTATATATTTAACTTACATTTTTTGTTCTCCCATCTATATGATTTTGAAGATCAGAAGCTTTTCTGCTAAGCACTAGTGATTCTCAGAGCAGGGGACATGGCTTGAAGATATAGATTTGCATATGGAAAGAAACATCTTATTGTCACTATATAGTGTTATTGATGATGGAGACCTCAAAGGAAGGTTTAGATATTTTGTTTTGAATCATGAAACCGCCATTTTTTTTTTCTTTCTATTTTATGGCTTAGAGGAAGGATTGTATTAGATTGATAAATAACATGTGTTGTTGGATTTTGGTGTGAAATGATAATTATCAGCCTTAGGTTTTCCCTTGATTTTTTTAGCTACAAATCAAACTTCTCTTATTCTTAGATTAGTGTGCTTGGAAATGCTCGCATGTAGGCCAATAACGTATTCAAGTTCTCCAAATTACTAACCAATTCGACTTGCCAATCAATTCTTCTGCTGACCATATTTTTCTATTAGCTTAATTATATTTTTTGTGTTAACAACTGTTTCCTGCATCTTTTGGCTGAATTTACTAATGAAAGTTGAAGAGATACATTAATTCTCTAACTTATGCTTTGGATATTGTGTCAAACTGCTTCAGCTGTCTATCTTGTAAGTTAAGACACTTACACTCCTTTCGAATAACTAATTTAGCGCTCGTTTGGTTGCACGGCGTGTTTTTCACGTTAAGTGAAAATTGCCGCAAATTTTTTGCATCCAAGTAGAAGCTTGGTTTTCTAGCTTCTGTGAAAGCATGGTTGAATGCACGTCTGGTGAAGTGTTCTATATGTACACGATTATTTTCATCATTAAATCAATAAATTTTACCATTAAATCGAATGAGATTGAGATGTTGAATTTATTGATTAAATGGTAGAAAAAAGACTTCTGATGCACTACTATTTTCCTTGTGCACAGTAGAATAAGCCTGACTTGACTACAACAAAATTTGAAGAATAAAAGAGTTGATGATCAACATAACAACTTGAAATAATTTATTTTTGTTACTGTGCCAAAAAATTATTCTTTCAATCATTGTAAAACCTTTTATCCTATATATGTTGGAATGATATTAAGATTATTAATTCTTAAATATTTTATAAAATAAAATCAATATTAACATTAAATATATTTTTAAGATCAAAATCATTATTTAATCTCATGTCAATTTAAGATGATGAATGTGGATGTGTACCTAGAGAATTTATGAAACGTTGATGAAAATGAAGTTCTAACTTATGAAATATTGATCTTTCAATTGTGGATTACTTATGTTGGTCTTACTATCTCCTCTAATAAAATGACTAAAATTATGATTTTATTATCTACAATTAAAGACCATAATCATGTATTTATATCATTCCATAAAGAGGCGTGATTATACAACTTTTATTATTTCTATAACTCAAACATTTAGTTTTAACTTTGAAAAACCGTTCACAAATGTAAGTAACCAAAACCATATTAAACAAACACTAAACTAACATCTTTATTAGTTTACTACTTCAAATGTTGTAAAATGAAAACTCATCCTAGATCAAAGACAATAAAGGATCAACAAATCATAGACATAAGATTCAATAAAATCTACATAAATAAATAAATAAATAAATATTGAATCAATTTAATAACTAAACACACTCAATACATAATTTAGATATATAATCATGATAGTGTGGAATCTATGAATCAACAAAAAGTTAGATGATCTGATACACGGTGGATCATGATTATTAAATTTTAACCTATCACCGAATATTAGAAAACCATCAACTCCTAATTTCAATTCAAATTTGGTCTCATATATAATGTCAACTCAATAAAATTAGAGACCTAAAACAATATTTAAAAATGAGATTAGATGGTAAAAGACATTAAATAAATAAATAATGTAAATGAACTTTCATCGTGATCATTTTTTCACAAAGCATCTTATAAAAAATTGAAAGTAATCACATTAGGAGGTTGGTCTCTATAATGTATCACATCAATAAGATCCCAAATATAAGAGATTTTCACTGGTTTGCAAAATCCATCAATTAGACGATTGCATGTCATCATATCAGGAATAATATTTTTAGACTACATTTTGGTGAAGAGATTCATCCACCGTTTCATTTTTACATAATCCATTAATCTCCTTCGGGGTTCGAGCCATAATAATATATAGAATCCATTAAAGAATTATAAGTAATATCAGGTTTCCCCCTACCTTTTACAATCACAGATGACAAATTTTGAGCTTCTTTCACCTCTCCTTCCTCACATTAACCATCAACCAGTTTAGTAAAAGTATAAACATTTGGGCTTGGACAGGTGCTTTTCAGTACCATCATTTCATTGAAGAAACCAGTGAGTTGTTTTAATTGACCAATAATGCAAAGAATTCAAATTATGGATACAAATAGTCATCTACTATCTTCAATTGTATTAAGCAACAATAATACAATGTATTGTTTTTGTATCTTACAGTTAGTTCCCTGCACTCAATAATTCCGGTGTTAGCCGTTTGATAGAGATCAAATTATGCACATTGCATCTTCGAAAAAATCATAAATTCGAAATGTCAATCCGCTGTCTCATCTTCATCAACGACCAAACAATGAGCTACTCTTAAGAAAAGAATTCAAACTCGGGATACCCTTTCCGATTCATAACTGGTTTAAATTTCATGGTTCTCCTATACCTCTCCAATATACCATCTTTTATTCTTTGGTGCATTTCACAATTCAACAATTCATCCTCGCCCTTCAAAACAAGTCCATCACAAACCAATTTATAAGTATACTCACGAGGAACAAAGCCTCTATCAACCAACTCGACAACAAAACTCCAAGCATCGACAACTCTCTCAACCTCACAAAGCGCGTGAATAATTGGCGTATAAGAACTACAACTAGCCACTACCCCTTCATCATTCAACCTCTGCATATCCCTTAAAAACTCAACAGCCTTATCAATCTCATTCACAGCACAATAATATCTTATAAAAGAATCATAAGTAACACGATTCGGAACACATCCTCTTTTCTTCATATCATCAAACAACTCCAAAGCTCGTCCAACACGGTAAGTTTTACAACAACCATCAATCAAAGCATTGTAAGTAACAACATCAGGAACAATACCTCGAAAAACCATAACACGAAAAAGCTTGTTCGCTTCATATAATCTCCTCCGAACCGCCTTTTTACATCCACTAATCTTGATACCATACCTACAATAAGAACTAATCAAAATAGTGTAAGTGAAAGTATCAGGTGGACAACGAAAACCAGGAAGTTCCATTTGTTGAAGCAAGTGTCTAGCTTTGGTGAAATTCCCAACATTACACATTGCATTAATCAATGAATTATAAGCTTGAATGTCCGGTTTGCAACCGAACTGTCTCATTCGGTAAAAAGTTAGCGAGGCTTCGTTTATTAAGCCTTGTTCAGCTAGGACTTTTATCAAACACGTGATGGTCGCGGTTGTAATAACATTGTTATTGTTATTGTTATTATGATTATTGTTAATATTACTATCATTAACATTACTCGTTGATTTGAGAAAATGCCACAGGGATTTGGTGTCTTTCGATTTGGCGATGAGGATCGCCATTTCGAGAGAGGTGGATTGAGTGTGTTGAAAGTTGAAGTGGGAATGAATCCAATGGAGAAACTCATGGGCTTTACGGAGGGCGAGGTGGGTTAAATACGGGTTAGTGTGATGGGCTTTGGGGTGGGATGAAAGAGGGAA
>NC_021167.2:26076512-26147628 GCF_000331145.2 Cicer arietinum
ACGGCCGATGGAAGGTTGGAAGGAGAAACGGGAGATGGAACGGAGGAAATGAATGACGGCGTCAGAAGTCCATGTGATGGACGGTTGTGATTGTGAGAAGTTGAATGGACGGTCTTTGATGAATTGTACTAGTGCTTGTTTTGCGAGGAGGTTTTTGTCGTAAGGACGTAGCATTATGCAAAAGTAAAACGGTTTGGGAGTGTTTTTCTATTATAGCTCCCTACCCTAGTCACTAGGTTTCAGCGCGTACTATGAAAACGACGTCGTTGGAATTGTTTAATTAATAATAAGGTTAGTTTTTTTCACTCGAGTGAGATTCTGAGTTAGTTAGTACTTGAGAATTTGAGATTCATTACTCAAAAAAATTTACTACTATATTTTTTTTGACGAAACATAGAGATTTTTTAAAGGCTTTATTTGTTATAGTTTATTTTAAAAAAATAATCAATTTCTAAAAATAATAATTACTTTACAGATTTTAAAATAAAATAAAATCAGAATTTGAAAGCAATATTAAAAGAGAAACTATTTTGAATATATGAATTTGGTTCCTTTAAAGTAAAAAGTTGGAGTTAATTGATCAAAAATTGATATTATAAGTATTCAATTATACGTGCACAAAATAATAATCATGTATTTAATAATCAACTATTAATATTATTCACTTTATTTTTAAAATGAAAAATGAAATGCTCACTTTACACGAAAAATCCATAATATATATAAGAATGATATTTTTATAAAATTAATAGTATTATTAGTTATTAATTTTTATAAATTAAATTAAGAACATATATCCTAAGTTGATATTTTTTTATAAGAAAGTGGTTGACTTAACAAGGATGAGTGTCTAATAATAATAATAATAAATTTACTTTAAACACTTATTAGAAAACATCAACTTTTATTATTTTTTTTAAAACAATCAAATGATATATTAAAATAAATTAAAAATTCTAAACACAAAGCGTACGAAGAATAAAAATATACAAAGGTACAAAAGTTATCAAACCCAATCAATTAACATTTTTAATCGATGCAGAACAAGAAATACCACTAACATTTGCAACTAGAACCACCTCTGCTTGAGGATTGAGAATGAATATTGAGTACTAATATACATTGTGGTGTAGAAATTAATGAGTACTATTACACAAATACATATACTTACATGAATTGTTATGGTGAATGATACAAAATGGTAACTTGTAACAATGTAGCCCTACATTTAGCTTCTACTAAGAAAAAAATTGTAGGATTTCTATGCATAGGATTGAATTTGGTACTTATAATCTCAAAGAAATTTAGATAAAAAAAAAATAATGAATCAAAGCTTGAACTAAGCAAGGAGAGCAGCCACCTTCTCCGACAACTCGTCCACCGCTTCATCGTTGACCTCCGGAATTGGCTCCTTCTATGGAGAAAGTAATGCCATCAACTTAGTGAGAAGAGAAATTTGAAAAATGTTTACCAAAATTTGTTGTGTTTTTAATCTCTAAAATTTTTACTTTTTATTTTCAGCCTCTATACCAACTTTTTAATCCATATAAATTATAAAACTACGTGTTTTTTGTCCCTGAAGAGGACTAAAAGCATGTCGTTTTGTAATTTGTAGGACTAAAAAATGGGTAGAGAAGAGAGACTAAAAACAAGATTCGAGATAATCATAGGGACTAAACATATTTAATCTAATAAGAAAAATGTAAGATGGATATTATTGTAAGGTATATGAACAATTCAAAAAGTAAATCATAATCAATTATTGTATATTCTGGTGATTTTTCTTTCCAACCAAGAAAGGAGAGTTGAATACTAACCTCAGGATCTTTACTTTGTTTGACATCTATACATTTTGAACCGCTAATGCTGGCACTCTTCAAAAGACTACGCGTGAAGTTCTTCGACGATCCACTTTGTGCATCTGAGTCGCCAGAATCGGTTACCCCGGGAGGGCTATGAAGATTTGATCCAGTTGGCATTTCACAATCATTATTTTGATTGTTTTCGTCCTTCGGAGCAGGAACACGCTCTCTGAAAAAATTCAAAATTCGAAATAGTCAATGCATGCTCTAAAGCAATATTGCAAGTATCGCCTATGAAGGTTGAAGAGACAATAATTAATCTTGATTAAAATTTCAAACCCTAAAAAAGTTATAAACTAAATGAACCTTCAAAAGAACAACACAAAAATATGGTAGTTTATTGTGCAAGTCTACATATCTAGCATTTGAATAGGTTCACAAAGGTTTTATCTAGTAAAAGTAGGGGTTTGCGAAGTTTAACTGAAACTTACCTAGGTAAGGATGCATGTTGTCTCAGCAATGGAGAGCCTCGTTCGCCTTTCCCATAATTGTCTTCGAGATGTGCAAACTGTCGCTTGAACCGATCAACTCCACTGTGTAACACATAACATAATTAAGGACTCAAATCCGAAGAATGCAACAATTTTCAAAAACATGTATTTCTTATATGAGATGCAAGCACAGACGATTATGTAACCATGAATTGTTTCTCCAGAGTCAAAACTATAATTTGTACAAGAATCACCGATAAAAAATGGATAATTAGGTGTTCAAAGTTTTAATAGTGTGAAAAATTAAATGGAGTAATTAGCATTTTGACTCAAGATAATTAGGAGTTCAAAAATATAAATCCATTTGTAAGTGATCAGTGAGCCCTAAGGTCTTTCCTACCTTGGACTGGGGCACCATACCTTCACCCTAAATTTTTTTCATAAAAAAAAAATTAAACTTGTATGCTGATGTTTTGCACATGTATTTGCATAGAAAATATCCAATGGAACCTTGGCACAACAACAGTAAGGGCTCATTTGGTGGTCGTTATAGATATGACAAATTATGATTATAATAAGTCTAATAAGCTCTTATCCTATCAGATGTTTGGTGTGCACCGCATACAATATTTATTTATACAATCCTATTGATAAGTTTGAGATGGAATAGATAATAGCGTGATATGATATAACAAATGATGCAAATGGCAAAATTATCATTTTGTGTGATGACATATTGATGGAAGGAGTCGCGCAATGATTGAGGCGATGAAGTATTTAGCTTAGGAAATAAATTATGATTACTAGACAAAGTTCCAAAGTCAAAACAAGAACTTAGAATGGATTAAGTATTTAGCTTAAGAAATAAATCCTTTAAAAACCATTGTAAAATTCTTAGTATTAAATCCCTACCTCGGATACATGAAGCTTGTTTGATCTCCGCCGCTAAGATATTCTTGGAGCATCTGGGGATGATACTCTAAAATCTGTTCATCACAAATGCATAACAAATTATTGACAAGCCACAAAGCAGAAGATAAAATATTGACCAAATCATTGAAACGAACGGTCACACCTCTCGATATATCAGCTCTCTAACATCATCTTTGGTCAATTTTCTTCTCTCAAACTCAAACTCGAGTTTCGAAATGGGTTGAGTGGATGGTTCACGGTCCACATTTGACAAACCATGAAAGTAAGGATCAGACAGTGCCTGCAATCACACACATAAAAAAAAATAAGGAACTTGGTACGATATATTTTGATTGGTGCATTCGACAAAAATTCCCATTTGTCAACTATTTAGGTAAGTGAATTTCAACCTCTTCGGCTGTTGGACGATCTTTAGGATCAAATGCAAGTAAACGCTCCAGCAAACTAAGAGCCGAAGGATCTACATTTGGAAATTTTTTGGTGAATGGAACCGGTTGCTTTTTTCGCATGCTACTAAGGTACCTTCTAGCCTTCTCATTTCGAATCTGTAAAATTAAGACTAAAATTATTTACAAGAGGACAACGAAGACGAAGTAAAGCAAGCCTGAAAGGCGATTACCAAAACAAATCGTAACGAGAATTGCCAAAACATAAGATATTAAGTGTTTTAAAGCAGGAAACATAGAAGTTTATAATTAATTAATAATTTAATAT
The DNA here is from genome assembly GCF_000331145.2 of Cicer arietinum. Classification (NCBI taxonomy): domain Eukaryota; kingdom Viridiplantae; phylum Streptophyta; class Magnoliopsida; order Fabales; family Fabaceae; genus Cicer; species Cicer arietinum. The sequence goes on from NC_021167.2 coordinate 26,080,453, forward strand.
CATTAGAAATTTGTTTACAAACTACACACTAGATTTGGATTAAACTAAACTAACCCTCGAAATGGATTCGGCAGGAGGAGTACCAAGCAAATCAGTCATGAGATCCAATTGGTGCACCACATTTTTCCCAGGAAACAATGGCTTGCCACTAAGCATTTCTGCAAATATGCATCCAATGCTCCAAATATCAATTGCTGGAGTATACTGCAAAAGACAAGGATTTGAAATTACATAATACCTCAATACTTTATATATTTGATTTCTTATTTTATATATAACCCAGGCAGAGGATGATTGAAAAGGTAACTACTCTAGAAGTTATGAAGCACTAAACAGCCACTAATTTGGAACCGGTCATGTCATTGGCACTGATAACAAATTAGAAAAATAGACACCGACACATATCAGACATCGAACACGTCTTCAATCTGAAGTATCGGTACTACATAGTCTAGAAGCATCAACTCTGAATTCAGGAAGTATTTCCACATCGAAAGTTTCGTATATGCTAATATTCAGAATTTAAATTTAAATGTATGAGACTTAACAAGCGATTACTGGACTAATATAACTAGGATTAACTGGATTTGAAGCATAACATGATAAACAATACAAGAAAGAGGGATGCAAGGCATAGAGAAAGAAAAAAAAAACTTACTTTTGAGAAAAAAGAACCACATAGTTCAGGTGCACGATACCACCGAGTCGCGACGTAGTCCTTAGTATAAGAAGGTTAAATGAATCAGCAAGATGATTAAAAGGATAATTTGTGGACAAAAAATAAATAAATCTGCTGAAAATCTTTAAAAGCAGACAAGAAAAAATAAGTGCAACTGATTGCCATGATATATACAATAGAATGCTTACAGTCCAGAATATAGCTGACGGAGCATCATTAAATGAAACTCGAGCAAGCCCAAAATCGCATATTTTTAGTTTGCAATCAGCATTAGCTAGAATATTTTTTGGCTTCAAATCGCGATGAAACACATTGGCTGCAAGAAAGTTATCATCTTAGTTTAAGATCACCGTCTGCATAACTCGCCAAGGAATTAGTTAAAAGCATACCTGTATGTGTATATTTCAGGCCGCGAAGAAGTTGGTACAAGAAAAATTGATAGTGCTCGGGAGTCAGATCATCATTTGCCTTAATTACTTGATGAAGGTCAGACTCCATCAACTCAAACACAACATAGACGTCCTTGAACTCTCTTCGTGAAGGAGGAAGCATTATATGTTTAATTTCAACTATATCAGGATGTCGAAGCAAACGAAGGAGTTTAATTTCTCTTAGTATTCGTGTGGCATCCGATACATGCTCGAAAACATCATTGATTTTCTTAATTGCAACTTTTTCCCCGTTATGAGTATCCACAGCAGAAACCACAACACCATAACTACCTTTTCCAACTACTTCTTGGACTTGGTAACGACTTGCCTCTCCATACTCGGTAAAAAACTCTACCTCCCCCTGTTCGATAACAATAAACATGTAAAGATAATATAAGCACCACAACTTCATTTGATCTTCTCTTTTAACCTATTGTAAATTCTACATTAACAGATGTAAGGAAGCTATGAAGAACTGACACTGAACATGACATTGACACATAGAAACCGATAATTATTTTAAAATGTCGGAAAAAATTGAATGTGTCGACACCTGTCAAACACTAGACATGCCTTCAGTCCAAGGTGTTGATGCTAGGAAACATCGCGAAACAAAAGCATGATATAAATATATGACTATATCAGACAGTCAAATAGGACACACTCTTGCAAGTTCGCATATACCAAAGATGCCATTAGTGTTAGCACTTCTTCGTATTGAGCTCCATCTATAATTGTAATAGCAAATCAAAATCACACACTAGAAACTTCAGAACACACATGATCAAACACTATCTTAAGATAAGCCATGACATGAGGATAAATCAAAGCCATGGCTGTCATGAAAATTGCTAACTATGAATCTTCCTTAAGAAAAAAATGGTAAGAAAAGATACACTAAGCATGATAAGGCTAACTCAATAACTTATAACCGAATGCTACCTCAATGAAATCAATTACAATATCCACCATCAAAACTCTAGCATTTCCTATTCTTTAGAATCCTCCTCCCATACAAAATTTACACCAAATCCATGCCATGATTTACACACACGCACAAAACAAGTCAAAACCAATATTCCCAACAAAGATACATCCCCAAATTGGAGCAACCAAAATTGATTCTTGAAGTGTAAAATTGATTTTGACATGTTTGGTTGCTCTCAAGAAAAATTGATTTCGCCTCCAGAATTGATTCCAACTTGAATCTAAACGTGAACTTTCCACTAAAACTTATTGTTCAACACATTTTAACGTAACCTTATACAATCATAAACCATTTTACATTCAATTCATTTTTAACTAAAATCAATTCATTCAAAATCAATTTATGTCAACCCAAACATACATACAATAAATAGCAAATCATAAAAAGAAAACAAGAATCATACAAACACAAAAAAGGGTGGATCTTCATTGAGAGAAAGAATAAAAAAACAATCAAACATCATATAACAGTCAAATCACATAAAGAAAAATAAAATAAAAAAGTTAAATTTTTTATATTAAAAAACCAAAAGGGTGGATCTTCATTGAGAGAAAGAATAAAAAAATAAAAAATAAAAAGAACCTTTTTGTGACGATCCATGGAAGAAGGTATGAAATTGGAACGAATAGGAACTTTGAGAAGATTCAAAGAAGAAGGATTGTTGTTCTTGTATTCGACATTGTTAAGGTTGTTGTTTATTGTATTAAGAACATCATTGTTAATAGAAGTACGACGATTGAAGAATCGACGAATGCCATCAACGAGTGTACCTCCACCACCCATATACACTTCAATCTCCTCAATCTTCGCCACTCCTCCAAATCAACATTGCTTCTCTCTCTCTCTCTCTCTCTCTCTTCTTTCTTTTCCTTCCTTTTTCTTCCCACTCTTTTTTCCTTCTCAATTATTTGATTTTTTTATTTTCAGTTTTTTATATTTTAAAACTTTTATTTTTGTATAATTTTATAATTTTGTTTATTTATCATTTTCCTCTTTATATGGGTAATATTTATATTTATTTATTAGATTTGATTTATTTACCAAAAATATAAATATAAATTTGGGTGTAATTTGTATATATTGTTTGTAGTATAACTAATATTCAAAACGATATAAATAAAAATTAACAAGTTGATAAATAGATTAAGTATTACACAAATACTAATATATTTAGAAAAGTTTTCATTTTATACTTACACAAATATCAATATATTTAGAAAAGTTTTCAATTTTTATAAGATTTAGGATTTGTTTTGTAAAATAGAATTCAACTAAACATTCACCAATCAAAATGATAGAGAAAATAAATTAAACTACTATTAAAGTTTTTTTATATAGATGTGGATACTTATTGGGTTGACCGCACCACTTTGAAATTTAAAAAAAAATATTTCACATAAAGTTTAATTTGTCTCCAATACAATAATTTAATACTCTCAAGTAAATGAATGACATTCTTTGTATTATAACAAAAAAATTATTGTGTTCTTTGATTTTCATATGAATCATGGAGTAGCAAATCAGATTACTCTCATTTTTGACCGAAAAACTCTATTACGCTAAAACAAACCTCCAAATTGAACTGCATTATCCTCTTCAAGATTTGACAAAACACATGAAATGTCTAACCTATACAAAACTCCTTGTCACACTTGATAATAAAAAGGCATTTTAAAAAATAAATCTTGAGCAATTTTCAACACTTTACATTTCATCACACAAAGTTGAGAATCGCAATTAGAATACCTCAACTAATCGAGTTCACCTTCCTTTTGCAACTTGTCATTACATTATCCATGCAAAAGTGGATACATTTAATGGAACAATTTTATTTCAAACTATATCAACCAACAATTGTGAAGGCACATTGATGGCACCATCTAGATGTTGGTAAGTGTCATTTGTTAACCAAACACAAGAGACATTATTCGAATATCGTGAATTTTCACTACCATACTGCAAGTAATTGTTAGACAAAAACTCCATACACTCCACTACCAAACTCTCCTCTCACTGAAACAACTTATGCCTCCACCTCAAAACCCTCACCATCATCAAAACCTAGTTGAATAAGAGCATAAGTAGACACCTCTATATCTTATGACAAATAAAATAACTTAGAAAAACAATCCCTCGAAATACCTCGGTAATTTCACGGAACCGACCAAAAAGAGGTTGATCTACTTCCACCAGACTATTTCCCTCAAATTACCATTAAACCACTCATGAGACACAACATTTGCCCCCCTTCAACCAAATTAATGTCCATCAACCAAAAATAACCCCCAGCCACCACACCATTTGCACCCGTGCACTCAACATCGTACTTATGGGATAACACCTTTAACAATTGATCGTCATTATCCACCATTGACCTTCAATGTCATTTATCCAATAGAGTTGAGTTAAAGGTTTTTATATCTCGCACACCTAAATTACTCTACTCTTTAGGTAAATACATCTTATCCCACTTCATGCAGTAAACATTATGCGCTTCTTCACCCTCATCCCATGCTAAATATTGTAAATAAATACTCATTTTTAATTGCAAATAGACCAACCATAGTGTTTTCTATAGAACTATGTTATGGGTTTCAATATACGCCCAAAGAATCTCATCATATTGCAATTAAATGGAATTTAAATATCTTTTGGTACTATTGATTTTGGTCTTTGGTATAACAAAGGTTCACATCTTGATTATGTAGTTTGTTGTGATTTTGATTGTGCTAAAGACAAAATTGAAAGAAAAAGTACAAGTAGATCGTGTCAGTTTCTTGGACAAACTCTTCCAAGTTGATCGTGCAGAAAGAAAAATACTATAGCCTTGTCCACAACTGGTGTTGAATGCATATCGACTGCAAATTATTGTTCACAAATTTTGTGAATGAGAAACCAACTTGACGATTATTCACTAAGGTGCTCAAATATACTTATTTTATGTGATAATACAAGTGCAATAAATCTCTCAAAAGTCCAATTTAATATTCAAGATCAAAATATATTGAGATAAAATATTATTTTATTGGAGATCGTGTGAATAAAAATGATATGAAATTGATTTTTATGATAATCGACTAACTGATACATTTATCAAACCCCTTGTAGAAGATAAATTTAATTTTATAAAAGAAAAATTATGGATTTATAAATAAAAACATCATGTTGGCAATTAATTGAGGATTATCAAAAATCTTGTTAGACATTCTTTTATCCCAAAACAAACTCAAGATGTTATGCTAGGATCCATCATCAAAACAATCTAAAATGAATAACATTATGAATATTTTAAATGTTAGGTTACAAATTAACTCTCCTCAAATGGATACATTATGCATACCCAACTTCTCATTTTCCTTTTTCTATGAAAAGTAACCGTTGACAAACGACTAGTGTATCTCTCTCCAACAAGTACATGTTAGGATACGTAGGGTAATCATTCTTTTCAAGTCGCCTTTTACCAGTTATCTAATCCAAATCATAAAAGTCTTTTTGCAATCAAACTACTATGTTTCCTCTCATCATCACCCATCTAATATTTATCTCTCAACATGTACTTGTCATTTCTGTTTCATCGTTTTAAACCTTGTTAAAAAGAAAATGCACAACTCTTTTATACACATGGCTCGAACTAAAGGATCAAATAAGATAGCACAAATGGAATAGAAAAAATGTTTTTTTCACATCAAGCATCAAGTTCTCCACCACCAAACCAACCTTCAAATTAATCTTCTCCACTAAGCTTCACTCCACCAAGACGAAGTACTCATCAACCTTTAATTGTGATGCTACCTCTTAAGCCACAACCTAAAATGTCTAATATGACCACTCCTCCTCCTCACTTAAGGAAGGCAAAGAAAGCCAGATCCACACTTATGCCCAAACTCGAAGATCATCAAGGATTCAAGCAAGCACAGGAAACAATAGAAAAACCAAAAGCTTGGAAAATATATTCTTAACCATCAAATCTCAGTTTGAAGAAGTCGACTCTCCTCCAAAATCATCCCAACCTTCGCCATAAAAAACTCAACTCCGACAAAACCACCATCATGTTCAAAAATACTAGTTTCAAAAGATCCACGATCACAAAAACTTCATCTTTGAAACCCTTTATTTATATATAACACGAACCTCCAAGCCTACACCAATACCTTTTGAAACTATTTCAAATAAACTATATGCATCTAAAGCTAAGAAAATCCTTTACAAAAAACTATTTCACCAAATGTTCATAAATTCAAACCTACCAAACTACAATCAAAAGACCACCCAATCTAAAAAAAAACCCAAGACTTAACACTCCACTCAAATCCTTCTTTTTCAACATGAAGTCATAAATACTATTTTCAGTGAAAAATTGTCGAGTAGACCCATTGGCACCGGGAGATTTTTTACTTTTCGTAATTTGGAAAACATAGGTTTTGATGTAAAATATTTATTAGATGCTTTGGACTAGTATGAATTTCTTCATATTCAAAAAGATCATTTTCTTAGAGTGATAAGAGGATTATATGATGTAGTGAACCCAAAATGAGATTAAAAATCTCTCTCATTCAACATCAAAGGAGTATAGATTGATCACTATCCCAAAATCATTGCTAAAATATTAAATTTCTTAATTAATTGATTGATACTTTGCGGTGATTTTTGGTATCAAGTAGTTGGAACGAAAAGATTAGAGGTGTACAGAGATATATTTATAGATCTTGGAACAAGAATCATGGTTTCAACTCAAAACAAGCCCCAAAAATTCTTCATAGCATGTGTCTTCACCACTTGACTCCTCAAATAGGAAGTATAGACAAAGTTACTAAAAATGATCTTCTGCTCATGATCACAGGATCTCTACCTAGGAGAAAGAAACCATTTATGCCTTATGAAATGACACTAATTAAAATTTGCAATCATTTTAAAGTACCTTTAGATGATTTAAATTTTGCGTTCAAATAAGTTATCCATTAAAATTATTCATAACATGACAAATGATGTGTCCACCTTTACACCACCTCCGCCACCTACTAATCCCTATGAACCAGTTGATTTCTCAAGCATACCACAATGTATATGGCATTCTTAAGAAGAAAATGTCAGAAAAAAGAGAAAAATGACTGTTAGAAAATAAATTGAAGTTCAAATAAAGAAAACAAATTGTTTTTAGAACGTTCTGAACAATAAAATCAACGATAACAATTAGACTGTTTAAAGTAAGCTCACAAAAAAAAATTGAAAAAAAAATTGTACTTTAAAGTACAAAAGATGTAACCTTTGCACACAAACTTTCATACACTAAGCAATAAGTGTCATAAAAGCAAGACAAATATCTCACCATTTTTTGCACCAAAGCCATATTTTAGAAGAATGTTATAATCATAAGGATGATCATTGCAAAGCTTAAAGAAACAAGCTAATTGATCTCCAATTTTATACGAAATTATGTTAACAAATATATTGGTATTTCGAGACTATTATGAAGCTAATTTCATCTATATATACCTGTAGAAGGTTTAAGCACGAAAGATCATTACAATTATAATTTGCTTATTTTAATTCCCTATCAATCAAAGCTCTCTTCGAAAGAATCAAACACACTACAACTTTTGTTAAAATATTATGAGGATGTTACACTGAGTGTGCTAAAAAATTTCTCTCCAAATACTTGAGTGAAGTTTATATCCCACCTACACATTTCCTTTACTTGTAACATTCTCAAATCTTTCTTGTGTTAAAGTTCGTATGAGTGAAATCATTGTAAAGTCTGATCGAGTCTTAAATGAACGAATTGTAAGTCTTTTGTGGTTGATGATAAATAAATTATAATTGGTCTAGATTGATCAAAAGAAAAGCTCTGAAGAACAAAACATTCTGAAGAGAGGCAGTGAAAAATCACACAAAAGGTGACAAATGGACGCAATCTATTTTTGCTTGAACCACTATGGATTGTGGAACAATGTTTTTAAAAAGTATCACAATTCAATCCATCGCTTTCTTGTGATTATTCATTCCACTTAATTGATAAGAATCATAATGAAACATTTGAATAAGACTCTGTTAAAATTTTAAATCCTGAAAATCATAACGGGGAAGTTATAACATGATCACTTCCCTTGGGAGATGCTGAGAAAGAGTTACACCATGTTGATAAAATGATCATGATGCAATTAACAAGATATTTGGATTCAACTTATCTTATACAGAGAACATAGAACAACAAATAAATGATCTTCATTATCCAAATATTCATATTGTAGGATATAGAAGTGATGCAGTGTCAGAAGAGAATGTTGTTTAAAATCACCAAATTCCTTCAAATTTGAAAGCAAATTTGCATTCTATAGATTTGATGGTTGGTGTAGTATATTTAATAATCACCGATGATAATTTACATCATAGGATTGTTCATGACTTTGAGATATTGCAGAATTTAAAAAATTAAATATGCTAACAAAACAAAAGGTATGATGATATATTCATCATTTAATCAAAAGAGGAATGTGTAGTTTATTAGTAGTTCGCCTCTTAAACATCTTCTACTTAAAAATTTGAAGAACGTTATATCACAATATTTATAATTTCATTTATAAATCATACACAAGATAAATGTTCGTCAATAATTATTTAGTTAAAATGTTATATTTCACGAGTCAATAACTTAACATATAAACTTTGAATATAATATATAATAAAATAGTTTTAATTTATTATATAAACTATACAAGAGACATATATATTTTATTAATATTGTGTCTCTTGAATATCTTCTAGATAAAATTTTGAAAAATATTATACTACAATAGTTACAATATTTACTTTGTGAAGTAAACAAAACAAATGTTTTTCATTGAGAAGTTAGTTAAAATACGATATTTTACAAATTATATAATTTTAAGAAAATATGTATTTTACAAATTATATAATTTTAAAAGAAAATATGTATTTAATTAGTAATACGTATTTTGAATATTCTTTTAGAAATTTTTTTGAATAAAATTATAATACATAATTATAATTTATTGAATAAATTATATATGGAACGAGAAGTATTCTAAAAATTAGATAAATATTAGAATAATATATGACATTAAGTCATATTCTCCTATTTAAAAATATCAAATAATATAATTTATGGTTTTTATTATTATTATTATTATTATTATTATTATTATTATTATTATTATTATTATTATTAATCTAAATGAATATTTTTTTCCCTTAATTATAAACATTACGTTGACTATGAATGATGATATTCGAAAAGATACAAAGACGTGCTACCTTTAAATTTAGACCGGTATTTTGCGAAATATTTTTTGATGAATTATTTTTAAGGTAAGAAGATGGTATCCAAGTTCAAAATATGAAATATCAAATACTTGTTGAATATTTGAAAAAATATTTAATTTTGTCTATCTCCTAAACCTAGCTCATAACTTGTGCAGACTGAGCCACCACATATGTCTCCAAAAATTTGAATGGTCTAAAAAGTATTAGCTATATATTGTCAATATTCACAAAATATTATATATCTTGCAATTATCTAGTAGTAAAATGTGATGTTTTCATGCATGAAGTCTTAAGATCAATGATCAAAAGTTGTGTTTTTTGAGTTTTGAGTGTTTATTAGAACATAACCTCCAAATTATTTAAGACGATTATACTCAAGATTACATTTAACTTTATTAATTCTCATGATTCCCTTAACAAAGTCTTATACATAGGGACACATGTAATATATCTAAGATATGCCTTTTTATTTTTAGACAAAACTACTTGGTAGATTCTAAAATAATTGTCACATTTGAACAAAAAATATTTGTCACAAAATAATTGTCATTTTTTATTTTTAATATAAATATAATTACTTTATTTCAATTATATTATCGAAGTAATATGATTTATACCATTCACAGATTATTATTATTCACTTTCCATATTATAATAAAAATAGACTGATAAATAATAAAATCACAATTATTTTTATTCTATTTATTATATTTTCTTAATATATATAAAATAATCAAATACGGTAAATATTATTTGACTAAAAGTGAATTTTATATTTTCCAGGTTAGAAGTCAAAAGAAACGCACACATAAGTGATGACATGAGCACTCAATACTCAATGAAGTCTCAATACTCATATTAAATATTGTATGTTTATTTTGAACACACTTTTTGTACTTTTGTGTATGTGGTCCACTTGATAACGTATACAAACAGTTATGACAAACATAACACATCATCCTTTTATTTATTTCCATTTTAATTTTAATCCAAAGTTTGCAAATGAAATTTCCTCAATCTACCTCTTCTTTTTAAAAGGGCGGGAACATTTGGTTTCCTTTGAAATTTGAATTATTTTTTGGCGAACCAAAAAGTTTGAATCTCAGATTCAATACATTATGTTATTGTTCTCGTGTCACATTACGTTACCCCTTCATTAATTCTCTTGGATTTGTTTTAATTTTGGTTCTAATTACTTTTCCAATTTACGGTGTGTGAATTAATTAACACAAGTGCACCGCTTTTTTTCTTTTTTAACCTATGAAATCATTAAAGTTAAAATAACAATTCAAATGTTACATTTAGGTAATTATAGAAAAATTTAAAATACTTTTACTAAATAATATTAGTAACTTTTTTAGAGTTTAATTTAATTAATATGTGCTGCTGTTATAATATATATATATATATATATATATATATATATAATCACATTTCTATATTAGAATAATTATATAAATATTTTAAAAAATGTCATAGCGAAGTGACATAAGAATCAAAATAATTTTAAAGTAAATAATTGTCATTAAGATAAAATGAAAAGTTAATAATGAAAATCTATTTTAAAAAATAAAATTTTGATATTTTTATTATTTCTCATAGTATAGACAAATAAAAGTTTTTTTTACCTCTTTATTAACAAATATAATTAACATAATTTTTAATAAATAAAAATAAACAATACTTTTACAAAATAAACAACTCCTAAACTTATGCATGATGCATGGCTATTTTATTAGTACTTCAAATCTTAGATATCTAATAATTTTTTTGACAAATAGATATCTAATCAAAATTTTGTGCATTTTGTGATACATAAATGTAACGATGCAAAGAATGAATTTGATAGATCTTTATAATTTAGGTGCAGAGATTTAGAATTGACACATTTAATCATCTACTTATTTAATGACAAACAAATAACATTTGAATTTTTTTGTTTCAAATAAATTTTTGTGTGATTATAGCTACAAAATTAATGTCTCATTTTAGTACAGTTTTCTTAAGGAGTGATGTATCATTTGTTTATGTAGATAGTAATTAAAAGTCAAAACCATTAAATTCACCGCAAATCCATTAAAAATTCACCAATTTATGTAAATATTTGTTTGTGTATGGATCTGAAAACAGTGAATAAAGCAGGGGAGTACAAACCTGAAATGGAAAATTCATAATAGAATAAATAAATCTAATAAAGTAAAAAACATTATAAGAAAAAAGAAAAGAAAAGAAACAACAGATAAAGAACCCCACGTCAGTTATCTTAGTGACTACTGTTGCAATGAACGGTCAAGATGATACCGATTTCCAATCACATCCATTATCATTACCGTCATCATGTATTCTTTGTACTCATCCATCACCCTCTAGATTTTAAGACCAAGTTTGGTTTCACTTTTATTTTATGTCGATATTAAGAAAATGATAAATAAATTTCACATCTAAAGACTCTGAATTTAAATTTAAAATATAATATTTATTTTAATAATATTAATATTTATTATATAAAATAAATTTTATGAATTTAATTTGTATTATGGTAAATTGTTATAATTTTAGAAATAAATTATATTTATTTTTAAAATTATAGAATTCAGTGTGACTTTATCAAATTACTATGATATTAAATATATACTTAAAAATTTAAAATTACTATATTTATGTAAAAGTAATAACTAATATTAATCTATTAAGAAATTTAGTTAACTATAAAAAGGTTAAATTTTTTTGTAAAATTTTATATAATTTTAAAATTTAATTTTTATTCTCTATTATTTTGACTTTGAATTCTTATTGGTCTTTGTAAAATCAAAATAAATTGAGATTTTATTGAAATAATACTAAATTTTACAAATACAAAATAAACGAGTTTAAAAACCGTTTTTAATTGTTTTTTGAGTTTTCGAGTGATTTTTTTAATTAATTATTTTTATATAATTTCAAGTTTTTATGAAAGATATTTTAAATATGCAAACAAGATATTATTAAAAAAAAAAATCAAAGATACAATGATTTGATTTAATAACATAAATTAAAATTAGCCAAAAAAGTAATATTATGTGACCAAAATTATTATGGGAGTGAAAGTCAAAGATATTTTTCAATAGGAATTAATTTGTTTCTAAAAATATATTTAATTTTAAAAATATGTACATTAAAAGTGTAATTTATGCAAATATGTTCAATAAAATTAAGAGTTATTTGAAAATAAAACAAATATTAATGAATACTACTTTTTTATATTAATATAACTTTAAATATAAATTTTATTCTCCAACTTATTATATATAAATATATTTATTTTTTATATTTCAGTTTAGTTTTGATTAAAATGAAATTTATTGAATTAATTTCATCACACTACCATACATAAACTAAAGTGAGAGCTATTTTGTTATTAGTTATAAAAAAATGATTTTTAATTTAATAATTTATAAATCATTTATTAATTTTAAAAAAGTATGTTCTGTATTTGTCCACTTCATGAAAATATATTTTGAAAATAATTAATTATTAAAATTAATTCCAAACAACTTATCAATTAAAGAAACTTTTTATTTTTTCTTCAAATGCTAATTATTTTTAAAAGTCATAACAAATAAATAAAAATCGGTAAAAGTAATTATTTAAGAATAATATAAATATATATATATATATTTTTTCTTCTAAATGGTAAGAAATAGGGTTTTGAGTGTACACCCCTAAAAAAAAAAATAAGGTTGCTTAATTCATTCCTGATTTTCATTCTTTCTCTTTCATTTTTGATTTGAAATTTGGATTCCAATCTCACACTTATTTCACAAAACCACCTAACCCTTTATCCCTTATTCTCTTTCTCTCTTTCTAAAATATAATAAAATAAAAATAAAAATATTTCATACACTCTCTATCTCTCTCTTGAAATACCTTAATTCATTTTCCATTTTTTTCATTTCCCAAATTTCGAATCTACCCTCTTTCTCTTTCTCTCTCTATCTTTTCCTTTCTTTCTCCTCATGGACCCATCCTCGATCTCTCCACCACCACCACCTCCACCTCCGTCTACCAACGCCGTCCCTTTCGCCGTCGAACCAAACAACCACCCTCCACCACCAGCACAGCCACCTCTCTCATCTCCACCTTCAACTCACCCTCCATACGCTGAGGTAATCTCAACTTCTATCTCTCTCTCTCTCTAAAATTAAAAAAATCTTGACATCAAGATTCTCTCTCTTGTTATTTTTTGCAGATGATATACAACGCAATTGAAGCTTTGAAAGAGAAGAACGGTTCAAGCAAAAGAGCAATATCGAAATACATAGAACAAGTTTACAAACACCAACTCTCACCTGCTCACTCCACCTTGTTGACTCATCACTTGAAGCGTTTGAAATCCCAAGGACTGCTCGAAATGGTTAAGAAATCTTACAAGCTCTCCAACTCTACTACTAGATCTGCTGCTTCTCAACCTTCTTCTTCAACACCAACTACTTCTAGACCACGTGGCAGACCAAGAAAAACCCAAACCCAAACCCAAACTCAACTCGAACCTCAGCCTCTTCCTATTGTTGTTGCTAATAATAATAACACTCAGCAGAATGCTGAGCCCGTTTGGGCCGCGCTTGGGCTTGCTGATGAGCCTGTTGCTGTTCAACCTGTTGATGTTGAAGGAAGTAAAAGACGTCCGGGCCGTCCGAAGAAAGACGCGGGCCCAAGTCTAAGCCCGGGTGTGAATCTGAACGCGAATTCAAATCCGGTTTCGTCTACGCCGTCTAGGAGAGGACGTCCTCCTGGGTCTAAAGGTAAGTCAAAGAAGAGGCCCGGACGTCCTCCGAAGGCGAAGACTGAGACTAGTTCTGCGGCGGATGTTTCTGGGGTTTCGAAGAGACGTCCAGGGCGTCCGCCGAAGAATGAACAGCAAAATCCGACACCGATACCGTTTGCTGCTGTGCCTGAAGCGGCAGTGCCGGCGGCGGCGGTGGAAGGTGTTGCTGATTTGACTCCAAGATCTAGAGGACGGCCTAGAAAGAATGCTGCTGTGGTTGCTCCTGTTGCTGCAGTTGGTGGTAGCGGGAGAGGTCGTGGTCGTGGACGAGGTCGCGGTGGTGGAAGAGGACGTGGTGGTGGTGGAGGAATTACCACGGAGGCTAGACCTGCAGGGAAAAGGCCTGTGGGCCGTCCAAAGAAGGTGAAAAATTTTAATTTTTTTTGCTGAGTTTCTGTTGAAATGGATATTTTTGTTATGATGTTATGTGTTTTTTTTTTCTTCTTGTATTTGATGCCCAAGATTTAGGAAGTTATTACTATTTTTTGTAGTTTAAAGTTTGTTCTTTTTTTTGTTTGTTTTGTTTTTAATTTGTGTTCTTGTTTTTTTTTTTGGTAATGAAATTTAGATTATTTTAAATCTTTGCTGGATTGATTGTGTTGGGGGGATTTATTACCATGTCTCCTTTGACTTTTATAAACTTTTTTTTCTTGTTTGGTAGATGATTAATTTACCTGTAACTGAATTACCATATTATGAATTACATTCCAACTGCTATTTTGATGTTATGTTATTAACTTTGAAATGAAATAAGTTCCTCCTATAAAAAGAAGTTTATTTTATGGATGTATGAATAGAATAATGTAGCTTAATGTACCAAAGTTTTTTCACATTGATTTGATTTTGTTTTGTGAACTTTGGTTTTGATAGTGATGATAAAGATAATAAGTTAATAATTTACTAATTTGTGGTTGGAAAACTGAGAGTTTATGTTTAAATTACAAATTTACGTGGAACTATTTTGAAATACCTAATTTAACATATAATAATGTATAACTTGTGATGTCTGATTTTTTTTTTTTTATAATGTTGTCATTGTGTTTCGAAAACCTGTGAATTTTGTCTTCAAATGAAAGTTTACTTAGTAGGATTGTTGTGACATGCAGAATTTAACACAAGTTAGTTTAACACAATTGAAAATGGTAATGTCTGGTTTTTGTTAGGCATATCTATGCATTGTTGCTGTATTTGGATGCTATTAACTTTGAAAAGAAATATATTACTTTTATCAAATAAAAGTTTATTTTATGTCTGTTTGTGTTTGTTTATGTATATATAGGTATTTAATTTAATTCAACTTGTTTTAAATATTATACTGCTCAATGCATCTACCTGTGGATATTTAAATAGAACATTGAAGCTTAATGTTCCTAAGTTTTCACATTGATTTGATGTGTTTTTGGTGAACTATGGTTTTGGTGGTGATAATAATATTATAAGTGATTAATTAATTAAGTTATTTGCTTTTAGAAATCTGAGAATTTCACGATTAAATTACAAATTTACTTTGGTGAACTGTTTTAAAATGCATAATTTAACATGTACGACTTATGACTTATGTAGTCTTAAGAAAGAGTTTTTAATGGTATTGTCATTGTGTTATGAAAAGCTGTGAATTTTATCTTCAAACTGAAAGTTTCCTTTGTATGACTGCTGCGACATTTTGCAATCTGAAAATGGAGTTTTCTGTATTAATACAAAATATGTATGTACAAGTATTGTTTGAAAATATTTGTATGATTTTGTGTCAACAAAAATGAAAATGTTTGTATAATTTAAAATTTGTTCCTAAGATATTTTATAAAGTTATTATGTCTGATTGTTTTAAGGCAAATGTTTATTGTTTAATCATGGTGCTGTTTTAGATGTAGTATTTTTTTTTTCTTTTGGTTTTTTAATTTATATAAATGTTTCTTATTTTCATTTTTTAAGACTGCTGTAATATCTCACACTGCATTGCCAATTGACCATATGAATGGAATACAGTGTATTTATGCTTAAACTGCAAGTTGACTTTGTAGGATTATATATAATCATTAGAATTTAACATCGATAATTATGCAGTCTGATCAATGAATTTTATGGACAAAGTTTTAAGTCTTGTTTTTTCGAAGCTTATTTTCTTAGTTCATTGTGTCATTTTTGTGTGATTTTTTATTATTTTGTTCCCAAGATGCTTGATTAAGTTATTATTTTTGTTTGTCTGAATTACTTTATTAATTTTAGTTTTCCTTCTCTTATTTTAGTTTTATATATCTGGTCGGTCCTTCATTATAAGATTCATAACCCTCATTTTCACTATATTTTCTATAAGATTTATATTATTTTATAATTGTTTTTGAATTTCAACCTTGTCATTTTTAGCATTGTGTGTTTATGACAATGTTACATTAGTGGAGTTACTGTGAATTATGGATACCAAATTGAAAATTACTGTCATGTAGTGTGTATTTGGATGATCATCAATTATTACACATGATTTTAAATGCACAATATTTTGTAAAATTGTTTTGGTTAAAATTGAGTTTGAAGTGATATGATTTGTACCACTCTGAAATGAAGAAACACTTGAGGTAATTGAAAAGTTGGTGTATCTGATTTTAATTTAAAACTAGACACATCAACTTTTCAACTATCATTTTTGCTTATATTTCATTTCGGAGGAACTGATAATATGCTTTAATATTTTTCTTCCAAAATATTTATAGACCGTTCTTATTTGCATATTCTATTTCATTATTTTGATTGGATAGGGAACAACACCTGCTAGTGCTCAACAAAATGCTGCTAATGAAGATCTCAAGAGGAAACTTGAACACTTTGTAAGCTGAAATAATCTTTGGTTTCAATTATCAATTATTTATTATATTTTCAAGTTATATAATGTTTTAATCCTCTGTATATTAATTTGCAGCAAGGAAAAGTCAAGGAATCTCTTGCAGTGCTTAGGCCTCATTTTAACCATGAAAGTCCAGTCACTGCAATAGCGGCAATTCAAGAGTTGGAAATACTCGGAACCATGGACCTTAACGAACCACTAATAGACGAAACACTTCCGCAGCATCAGAACCTGCCAGAACAAGATCAGCAGCAACAGCAGCAGCCGCCGTTGCAACAGCAGCTGCCACCACAACATCTTCCGCAGCAACAACAGGTGGCGCAGCCGCAGGTTTTTCAACAATATCCAGCGTTTCATATGCAGGAGTACCAATACCAGCCGCAGCCAGTATACCAGCAGCCACCACCGCAGCAGAACCAACAGTTTCATCCATAGGAATCAAGAAGCACCAGGTAGGAAGAAGAAGAATTTTCATGGCCCTGGATTGATTATGAAGCTTAGGAAGATTTTATATATGGTCTTCAAATTTGATTATGAACAAAAGTTGTACAAGTGTTTTTTAACAAAAAGGCACACATGAGGTGACAGATTTGTAAAGCGAGTAGGCAGTAGCAGATCTGATTTTTCTTTCTTTGAGTGAAATGACTGTCCTGTCCTGTCCATTTTAGTTTGTTGTTGTTGTGCACTGTTTTTAGGATTGACCCCTCAAGTAATTTTTAGATTTTAGAGTACTGATGATTCTGTTATTCAAGTTATATTTGTTTGACTATGATGATTTTCCTTTTTTTTAATCTTTTATTATTCTCTTCTGTTTCTTGTGTGGCTTGTGCACCTTTATCAATTGTATCTTTCACTTTCTGATCTTGTTTCTACATGATTGATACTTAAGTAAGCTATAAAAATGTGAATGTTTCTATGGAATTGCAAAACAATCTATATGCCAAAGTAAAAGCATCCAAATGATTATTAGTTTAAATAGTAGGTAGCAGAACGGCTGCATTTTTTACTATGAGATTATTTTTAGGATTAAATATATGATTGATATGTGTAATTATGTGTTTTTTGTTGCTGTAGATTCTGTAAGTGTTTTTGTTTTATTTTGGTTTCTGCAAATGTTTTTGGTCTTTGTTTTTTTTTTAACCCTTATAAAATTAGTTTTTATTCGAATGAGTCCCAATAATATAATATTGATTTTACTCATTCAATTATTAGTGATACAAGAAATTGCAATGATCATTTTCAATAAGAATTAATTTTGTAGGGACTAAAACAAAAGAACAAAAATAAAAGAAAAATATTTATGACAAAAATCAAACAATGAAAACATGTATTTGTAAAGTTCAAACATATATTTAAGTTTATTTTTTAATTTTGTATAAAATCTCTGAATTTGTTATTTTTTTATTTAAGCATTATTTTTCTATTAATTTTTTTAATGTCACATCTATTTTACACTCCAATTTTGCTTATAAGAATATTTCACAACTCTGTTTATCGACAGAGCAGAAAAGTTTTAAGCTTTGTTGTTTTTTGTATTCACAAAAGTATTATAAAATGAATTATAGTGTTTAGTTTTATGGTTTTGAAAATTGATTTTGGTAAACATGAATTGAAAAAAATAATTTATGTTTGTGTCTATTGACCTAAAAATAAGTAAAACAAAAAAATTTGTAACTAAAATTTCACATTTGACTGAAAGTTCAAATTTCAACTTTAAGGAAAAAACGATTCTACCTAAGATAAACACATACAATATCAGCATTTTGATGTTATTCTTTGTCAAATATATTCTACAATCAACAGTTAGAAACTAATCATTTGAGAAGCACTGTTGCTAAAAAATAGTCTTTTTCCATTCATATTAATCAACCATCCCAGCCAAAGCCAAAGCCATGACTACATATTTAAGACATTCAATTATTTGTCAACTGTACATACTATGTAGGTGTATTTGGATAATTAAATAACAAGTGTCTTCATATTCTAGTTCCATAAACAAATACTAAAATTGTTAGATTGAATGAGTTTATGATGTTATTTATACTCTGTCCATCAATCTATTCAATTGGACCAACATCAATTATACTTTTGTTGGGTTGTTAAGGTATAAATGTTTGCCACAAAAATAGTTTAAACAAAATGGGAAAAATTGTTTTGTTTCAACTTGTTCTTGTGAAATGGAAGAGTAGAAAGAGAAAAGTTTGAACAATCATGGCAAAATAGCAAACCGATGAGTTAATACTTTCCCATGTATGGATAGATGTTGGAATGTTGCTAGATTTGACTTTACATAAACTCTTAGAAACGTTTTGATTGGACTCTATAAAGAAAAGAAAAGAAAATTTTCCTTTAAAAGTTGATTTTTATGGAAAGAGATCCTTTTTCTACATGTCATCAACATTGATTTTAACTCGAGAGTGAAAAAAAAGCAATTTTTAGTTCTTGAAAATATTAATTTGGGAACTTAGTACCTTTCTAAATTACCATCAATAAATTGATTTTAAAAGAGACGATTTGTTATTTGACAATAATTACAAAAAAAAAAGAAGTAATTTGACCTTTATAAAATCCTTAAATATTTATTTTATATTAGTTCATTTTAAATTGTCAACTTATTATTAATAAAAGTTTTCGTGAATAGATTGAGTTTGATCTTTATTAAACAAAATATATTAACAATATCAATAATACTATTTGTTAACATTAATCATTGTAAAAAAATTTATGTCAACTAATGTCATTTTTCAATTCAATTT
The DNA here is from genome assembly GCF_000331145.2 of Cicer arietinum. Taxonomy (NCBI): domain Eukaryota; kingdom Viridiplantae; phylum Streptophyta; class Magnoliopsida; order Fabales; family Fabaceae; genus Cicer; species Cicer arietinum. The sequence goes on from NC_021167.2 coordinate 26,100,231, forward strand.
ATTTTAATTAATTTACTCGTTATTTTATTTACTTGTTTTCTTAAATAGAATCTGAACATATACATTTACATGTTGAAATTATGTTCATTTGATTAAAGAATGTATACTATTTGACATGTCATCTATATATTGTTCCTAGGCTTGCATCTTCTTTGAACTATCATCTTTATTTTGATTCCAAAAATTGCATTATACATAGTTACATCGAATCCAAATCTTCAAAAAATGACAATATAGATGTAACTCTCATTAATCAAGGTTACATCCAATCTAAATTTGAGGATGTTTTGGGAGACTAATGTTAAGAGAAAGATCAAGAATCTGATTCTTAGGCTTTTTTGTGTTTAATTTTTCTTAAAGTTATTTCAAGATTTAGTATATAGCATAAAACCATAGAAGTGAAAAGAAAAAAAGTTCTAGCAAAAGATTTTTTATTTACAAAAGCTTTTTACTTTATCTTTTCAAAAGTTTTTGTATATTTTATTGGATGGGAATCAAATCCGTGACCTATATCATCTTTAGATTAATTTGCAGATTTATTTACAAAACTTTTTACTTTAATCTTTCAACAATTTAATTGCCAAACTTGGAAGGATCAACATACATTCAAATTTGTGGGGATATTGAAACTGATTTGCCTTTACTATCTATTGGGTTTTTAGCTTTGTTTTCCTTCCATTTGTTTATTTTAGTTTTGGGCTTAGGTTTAGTTTGAGTCCAATTTAGTTTGGGCTTACTATTAGTTTCAGCCCAAATTTGTTTAGTTTAGTTTTCTTTAAAAAAAATTTAAAGTGAGAAAATGGAATCTCAGTTCAAGATAAGAAATATTTAAAACTTTATTGAATATTTATAATTTGTCTCCATTAATTTAACGCTATGAGTTTAGTTATTTTTGAACCATAATTCACTTTAAAACACTTTATACAATTATCATAACTAACTTATAATCAATATTAACAAATTTATAATCTATATATAACCAACTCCAATGATACCTAACAAATTTTTAGTTAAAAAAATAATATCCAAAGAATCTCCAACTATATCCAACAAGATTCAAAAGTCATTTTGAAAAGTTGTGTGTCACTGTCCTTCATGAGTAAAGACTTGTAAGATGCTGACATGCCATACTTTTGCAATTATAATCAATGGTCAACAATGAAACAGCACTGCATAAATAATAAATATGAAAATAATTAAGAGCTTACACCGATTCCATTATATTATGACTTTTTCTTCAATCTCATCCTTTAATTATGACTTTGCACTTTTTGTTTACTTTTGCCGCGTGTATATATATATCATACAATATGGTTAAGGGAATATGAATATCCAATGAGTAACATAATTCATGCCTAATGTAAAGTAATTAGGACAGGATTATTTATTTATTTATATTGCGGATTTAATTATCAAATTCTTATAAACCAATATATCCTACTATAAGGATTAATCCTTTATATAACTGAAATTTATTTAAAGAGTTTCAATATATTTTTCTATATACACCAATAAAAATTGAATTTTATTAAATGATTAAGAAATTCAAACGTAGTTTATGCGAAAGACATGGTATGTATTGGAAAAGATAATTAGATTGCTATTTTTCTTTATAAATTTAGTCTAATTGAAACTTTTCTTTTATAAAAAAATAGTCTAATTGCAATTTTAGTATATTTATTTTAACCAATATTTAAGCCTAAAAAAAAGTGAGTCATCACTAATCCTTTTGTGTTGTGGTCCCCTACTTGTTGTTATTTCTTCTCCCTCTCTCTCTTAAGTACTCTTCCTTATTCTTCTATTTTTGTGCCAAGTTTAGAATCAAAGATCTTTTCTTTCTAAATATGGGGTGCTAAATGATTGCTTATTCTTTTTTGTACTACTTTCTCAACATGGTAATAATATGTGGTAGTAAATAACATAAGAAGTTTGGGTTGTTGAGGATGCACATGAACTGTTTGTTATATGTTCTTGTCTGTTATAAAGGGTACTTCTCCATTTCAATCCATCCATTTGGGTCACCTTGATTGGGCAAAGATTCCAAAAGGGTTTTTCTTTGCTTGGTTCAAACCCTGCATGCTTTTCTTTGGATTTGATATACTGTTTGGTATCTTTTTATTTGGGTAATCAGATTCAACTGGCTGATCACTTTTAGTGGAGTCTATATCTCAAACACCTTTCTTCACCTATAAGGTTCGAATCAAAGACCGTGGTTAAGAGCTTTTTGTCAATTTAAAAAGTAAAAAAAGAACTTTTTTTGAATATTTTTCAGCTTCCCTTATTTGAGAATAGAGATTTGGATCAATATGGTGATGGTTATGTTTTCATTTCTCTAGCATTTGGTATTATTGTTTAGTGAAAAGATATGAAGAACATTCTTAAGAAGCTTCATATCATGTCTAAGCAATCACAAAATGAACAAGGGTATTCTTCATCAGAGGGAAACAAGTTCAATCATGGTTCAATATCCAATTCTAAGAGGCTTTTCAGTTCTAAGTCCTCTGAAAGTTCTGAGCATAAACCTTTTCTTGGGTTATCAAGTTTGTTGCATTCAGTTGCTAATAGGAAGAGTTTTAGTTCAAAATCTTTGAACCAAGGAAAAGTTGAGAGGATGGAGACATCTGATTCAGTGAGCAGTGTTGGTTTGGATGTTTTGGATTCGCATAAGCGTGATTCAAGTTGTTGCGGGACTGTTTCCAGGGATCATGAAGTAGAGGAAGAGTATCAATTGCAACTTGCTTTGGAGATGAGTGCAAAGGAGGATCCTGAGGCTGTGCAGATTGAAGCTATTAAGCAGATGAGTTTAGGGTCTTGTGACCCTTATTACACACCAGCTGAAATCGTGGCATATAGATATTGGGTGAGTCACTTTGTTCATTTTAAGCACATTGACGTTTAGGTTGAAGTCATATCCAATATGGCACAAACACTTTAGATCAAAGCCGTGTCTAGTGTTGGCTCGACATCAGCATACACTGACACTTGTAGTTACATTCAATTACTTTCATTTTTTCAAATTATTATCGGGTCTGACGTGTCGGTGCTTCGTAAAATCCTTGCTGATATGTGGTTATGTCAGAAGTAAAGATATGGGAACTTGGAAGAATCAAGTTTCAAGTTTGATTATTGTGTTATTCTTAGAGAAATATGAGTCTTACAGAAGTTTGTGGAGAATTTTAGATGTGTTGATTGATGGTGCTGTTTCATTGGTATGATCTGGACTATAGCTTGAGTTATAACATGTAATTATGGCTTGAACTTGGAAGATATGTTTAGTTTCTGATGCATTCAATAGCCTCATAATTTCCCATTGTTTACCGTCTAATTTTCAATCACCAAAAGCTCAGTTTTGATAAACAACGTGATTAAGTGTGTGCTCATAGCATAAACGCTAACCATATAAGTACTTATGTATAAGCTGTTTCTATAACAAAGTAAAAAAAATAAAATCAAACTGTTTTTCATATAAGTTATAAGATGTTTTCATATGTTATCTTGGAGAGCTTATGGAAATAAGCTGAAAATAGCTTATGAACATGTCTTAAGCTGTTTCCAAAAGCTATCTCAAACAGTCTCACAAGTGTTTATGTCAAAATAGATAAATTCAAATAAGTCAATCTGAATAGGCCCCTAGTTCATACAAAATGTTAGTATAGAATGTTAGCTCACCTGGTATACTGCTTTGCTTGTTTAGTTAAATCTTATTATGTGATCTTTGGTTGTAAACTTGTAATCCTTATTTTCTCCTTTACACCAATAATGCACGTTCTTTTCAGCTTTCTCTATGTTTGCCTTTACAAGAAGGTTTTGGTTCTATACATTGCTGTGGTTAGGATTTAGGATTCATTACATTGCTGTGATTGATTTGGATTGTTTATTGCATGTTGGAGTCACAATGAGTTTGAAGAAATCATGCTGACACCATGATTTTGTTGAAGCTCCAAAGTGTAGATTTTGTCAAAATCACGGTGGCACACTATGATTCTGTCAAACTCACCACCAATTCCAACATGCACTGACGATCCTTCTATCAGATGGTTTTGAAATCAAATGAACTTATTCACATAACTTTCTTGGTTACTTGACTCTTACTTTTGTCGTACATATATAAAACTTTCTAACTTATCTCATATACTAGATTGTTCCATGCTTCACAGAATTACAATGCTCTTGGTTATGATGACAAAGTCATGGATGGCTTCTATGATCTATATGGGATCTTAACTGATTCAAACACTGCAAGAATGCCTTCCCTTATAGATCTGCAAGGAAGAAGACCAATCTCAGGTAGTGTCACATGGGAAGCTATTTTGGTTAATAGGGCTGCTGATTCTAATTTGTTGAAACTTGAGCAGAAAGCCTTTGAGCTGACCGTCAAATCAAGACGTGATTCGGAAGTAGTTATCGATACCGATTTGGTTCGCACACTTGCAGTATTTGTAGCTGACTATATGGGTGGACCAGTTAGAGATCCTGAAAGCATGACAAGAGCATGGAGGAGTCTTAGTTACAGTCTTAAAGCAACTCTTGGTAGGATGGTTTTGCCACTTGGTTCTTTGACTATTGGATTGGTTCGCCATCGTGCATTGTTATTTAAGGTACTTATTCCATCATGTTCTTTTATGATCTTTTTTTGGTCTTAACCCTCCAGTTTTTAGGAGAAAGCGGCCCTAGGAACCTTGAGTTTGCCTGAGAAGTAAGTAAAGCCTGACCAAAGATAGTTCAAAACTCAGATTTCTTTTATGGTCTAAATGTCAATTAAAAACGACTGCATGCATTAAACAGAATAAATTGTTAGATCACATTGCAAAAAAGATTGTGACTACTATAACCTATGATATTTTTGTTATACTTTAATTTCAAAACTTAACCATTCATTTAAGATAGTATACTAATACAACAACAAACACTTTTTTTTTCTTTCCATTTAGGCAGTGTCTTCTACATGGGTCAAATGTGATATTGTATTTATGATAATCTTGATTTTTTTATATTTGTCTGCTTTTTCAACATTCTTGTTTGGTTTTCCACAAGTTTTGTTATTCCAATGAAATTTACTGATTTATAATAAATGTAGGTTCTAGCTGACAGTTTGAGTATTCCATCACGATTGGTGAAAGGAAAGCAAAATACAGGTTCTGACGATGTTGCAATAAACTTTGTCAAGATTGATGACGGAAGGTAACTGATATAGAAGCTGTATTTTGTTGTAGCTTTTTATTAATTTTTGTATTAATTGTTTAAACGTGCTAATATCGAAATCATATATGCTTGATGTAAATTTCAGGGAGTACATTGTTGATCTTATGGCAGATCCTGGAACTCTTGTTCCATCTGATGCTACTGGATCGCGTATTGGGTATGATGAAACCTTTTTTGTGGCAAGTCCTTCATCAAGAGACCTTGATTCGTCTCGTGTAGCATCATCTAGCAGTGGAATTGGATGTTCATCTGGAGAAACTTCAGATTTTGGAATGCCAGACAGAGGAAACAGATTAGAACATTCAGAGAAAGAATCTGATGTCTGCAGCAGGATCACCACAAGAAAAGAAGAACGAGCGAAACCATTTCATACAAGATCATTTTCATGGAGCGAAGGGATTGGTTCCGCTGTAGTAACCAGAAGGAAAACCGAAGACATTTCGCAATTTATGATCGATACTGCTAAGGAAAACCCTGAGTTAGCACAGAAACTTCATGATGTTTTACTTGAAAGCGGTATTGTTGCTCCTCCGAATTTATTTTCCGACATTTATCCTGAGGAATTATTTTCCAAAACTGAAGAAAAAGATGAACATAAACAAGGAAGTGAACGGCACGAAACACAATTCGATGACAATCTCGGTCCTGCTAAATTTTCGCCTCACGAAAGAGTTCATCCAAAAGCATGTTCTAGAAATCAGCCACAACATCCTAAGCTAGGCTTAGGAATCAAACATGTCCGAGTCGCTGCCGCAGCTGCCGCAATTGTTGCATCTTCTATGGTAGTTGCAGTGGCAAGGTCAAGTACTGACTCCAACATTGAGCTTCCGGTCTCGGCAGCTGCTACTGCTACTGCTGCAGCTGTGGTAGCAACTACTGCTGCATTAAGTAAGTATGAGATGAGAAGTCGAAGTGATGAGGATGTTGAAGGTTCTGGAACAAATTTAGAAGGAGAGAGAAGATCTGGTAGCTCAGTTGTAAGTAATGATAGTACAAAATCTGATTGTTCTTTAGATGATGTTGCCGAGTATGAAATTCCATGGGTGGAAATCACGCTCGGTGAGCGTATTGGACTTGGTATTAACTTGTTTTATAAGATTTGTTTACATTCTATTTTTATAGTGCAATGTTTATTTGGTTTTACACATGAAGACTTGATTGCGTTTCGGTGACGCACATTTTTCATGCAGGATCTTATGGAGAGGTGTATCACGGTGAATGGCGAGGAACTGTGAGTTTATTATATTTTTGAACCTAATCAATTGCATTATTCTCATCAATTGAATTGAATTAACAGCACAGTTCTGTTCTTTGGTTTGTAGGAAGTTGCTGTAAAGAGGTTTCTGGATCAAGATATATCTGGTGAAGCACTTGAAGAATTCATAAGTGAGGTATATACAAGTCACTTATTTTGTTTATGCTATTCTTTGGTGTTCCTTGTTTTTTGAGTGTGCATGGATTTTGCCTTTAAATATGTTTTTGGATTGTGTGATTGTCATTTAAGGCATGTTCCTTTGAAGTGTATAGTTTATTTTTTTTAGCCTGTTAGGCTTTGAGCTTTCTTTCTAGTTTCTCTGAGAATATCTTAGAATTCGGATTCCATGCAGTCACGCGATCCCGAATTCACACATCAGGACCTCGTGAACCGTTTGATATAGATTGGACGGTTAAAAAAAATACAGATTTTAATTTTATAATTAAAAATACCAAACTTGAATCTGGACCGTCTGGTCTCGATTGAATGGCTATTGATGTCTCGAGTGCATGAATGCAGAGAATCCTGACTGCACCAAATCTGGGTCCAATGTCATATCCACTTACTCTGTTGTAATTTATGTCTTTTAGCTAATGAAAATATCATTTTTAGTCATAAAAAAATTGTATTTGACATGGGACAGATGGTACTGTGTATCAAGGTAGTCCACTGTAGACCAGTATTTAAAACTCACTCGAAACATTAACGATGATTCGTGAAACTCCTCAAAAGCACAAGTTATTGGTTCTCCTGGTCTTTATGACCGAGACAATGACTCGATCAATGTCAATTCGATAAAAATAAGGGAAAACAAATGTGTCCTCAAAACTCAACTCGTCGAACCGACAGTCAGACACCAATAAGGTCACTATCGCATCCGCAAAGACAAAGAAAACCGTTAACTTATACTTCCAAGAAGTGTCATTAGAATTTTAGATGATTTTTAAGCACCAGTCCACCACATTAGAATTTCATGTTTATTTATAACTAATCTTATTTTTCATGTTAGTATTATAGAGAAGTATTTGTTGTTCCTTTTACTTTTATATTTTCTTTGACCATTTAAATTTTATATGTTAAGATGCTTCACAATGCATTACATTAGAGCAATGATTTGTGGTTTTGAGTAGGTTCATGTACATCTTTATGGTGAGTTGCAATTTGCAAGGTCTTGATTCTGCTACTAATAAATATTTTATATAGCAGAAAACTTATGGTATTAATTGCAATTAGGTCAGAATAATGAAAAAATTGAGGCATCCAAATGTGGTTCTCTTCATGGGAGCTGTAATTCAACCTCCAAATCTTTCAATTGTTACTGAATTTCTTCCAAGGTAACTTTAAATTCTTCATTTCAAAGAGCTTCATATGAGTCTTTAAGACTATTGATTATTAATTGGAAATTATTGCATAAGTTGATATTTCCTAACACCGACATTGCATGTTCTCACTTCTCCAAAGGAAAAAACAAACAATGCTACTACATCTCTAACATTGAGGATTTTATTTATGCAGAGGAAGTTTGTATAGATTAATTAATCGGTCAAACAATCAATTAGATGGGCGAAGGCGTTTGAGAATGGCCCTTGATACTGTAAGATTCTATCGTCTTTCAATGCAATTCTGCTGAATTCAGAAAATCATTTCTATAAAGCTGAATGAATCTCAGTTGATATAACTTTTTACTTTTAAATATTCAGGCTCGAGGAATGAACTAATTGCACAACTGCAATCCGGTGATAGTTCATCGTGATTTGAAGTCTCCAAATCTTCTTGTTGATAAAAATTGGGTTGTAAAGGTAATAATAATCTCATAATTAGAGTTCCTTAATAGTATGAGAAATGGTTTGTAGTGACATGATGATAGCATTTTTTTTTTGGTTTGTTGAATAGGTATGTGATTTTGGCTTATCACGTATGAAGCATAGCACATTCCTTTCTTCCAGATCAACCGCAGGAACCGTAAGCTATCGTACAACTCTCCATTTGGACTTGTTTATTGTTTCATCCTCTTACTTTCTTGGTTGTTCATGCTATTCTTTATTTTTTTATATCATTCCATATTTCTGCATATATGTTTATGTACACAACACAAATGCAGACACTTGTTATTTAAGTCAAAAACAGTTTCAATAGACCTTGTATTTTATGCTTTATGAATTTTATATATTATGTTTTAGGCCGAGTGGATGGCTCCCGAAATGTTGAGAAGTGAACCGTCAAATGAAAAGTAAGAGCATGTTCACTATCTAAAACCATTTTCAATTTTCATTTTCTAATTCATTTTGAATTGCTAACATGGAGATGAAAGACTGTAGTGAATAACTATGATTAAGAGTAGACGGAAGACAAATTAGGAAAAATGCATTTACATAAACAACGAAAAACAATGGTTTGTCATTTTCAAAATTTCTGAAAAATGTTAAGATCTGCCTTCAAAAATTGTAAAAGTAAACGATGATGAAAATGTTTGTGTTAAATTCTAAGATAACAACAAAATATTATTTTATGCTAACAACCCCTTTCTAAATCTTTCTTGGTTTTGTGATGCTAACATATGATGTTGGATTATGCAGGTGTGATGTATATAGCTTTGGGGTTATATTATGGGAGTTATCTACTTTGCAGCAACCTTGGGGAGGAATGAATCCAATGCAAGTTGTTGGTGCTGTGGGTTTCCAACATCGCCGTCTTGACATTCCGGACGACATGGACCCTGCGGTTGCAGATATCATCAGGAAATGCTGGCAGACGTGAGTATACTTCATTATTCATTTCATTCTATCTAACTGGCATTTAAGAGTCATATTGGTTAATAGTAATAAAAGAAGAGGGAGAATCACAATGATCCGTATAAATGTCTTCATTGAGATCACCATGGACGAAACCATTCTTAATATCAATGTTTTAAAAACCGAACCGGACTTCAAATTAGCAAGATCTCCAAATTATGGTTCAACTACTTTAAACTGCTCGAACTAGGATGAAACCACAATCGAACCACTCAAATAACCGAGCTGTAGACAATGGTGGTTTGCAGTTCAACCGATTGAACTGTCTGGTTCGGTTTTTGAAACATTTCTAAAAATTAATTTAGTGAAGTGGCCATTGGCAAATAGTAGTCATGGACAATAACATTCTTCCACTATCACAATATTTTTTTGGGGTGTTTTGATGCTACTATGTTGCATTGCAGAGATTCAAAGTTGAGACCTACATTTGCTGAGATATTAGCGGCTCTAAAGCCATTACAGAAGCCATCTGCCGGTTCCCAAGTGCCTCGACCGACTGCGTCAGGGAGGCACCGGAACGACCGATCATCAGCTGCAGAAAGATAGGAAACAATCATACAACTAACCAAATCTTTCTTCATTTTTACTTAAAAAAGTGGAGGATTGGCTGTATAGTATCATCCATGATTTTCATTCTTTTCAGTTCACTTTTGTTACTTTTCTCTTCCTTTTTCTTTCTTTTATATGTTTTGTTGGGTTCCCTTCTGTAATCTGCAGTAGTCAATGTAAAGGTTGTATCAATTGTTATAATCAATTATAAATTTTGATGTTCATAATTTAATTATGAAAATTTGAAGTTGTAACTTGATCAGTTGCATTAACTTAATCCGTTTTAACTCTTTGAATGTCTCAATCTTCAAAGGTAATTTGTTGAGAGAGATTATATCAAATCTCTCTGCAACTTTGTATCATATGAACTGTATTTACGAGATACGTTTGACAAAAAAATTTAATCTACATAAAATATTATCATTTGTGCATTACATATAGCACAATAACTATGTTTTGTTTTCGATAAATTTGAATTTGGATTTATTACAATTGATTGTGGTGCAAGCAACACATCTAGATCGTCTGAATAAAGATTGAACCATCCAAATTTCAAGATGGAATTTTAATTGTTTTTAAATAAAAATTTCAAATTTAGAATTTAGACTGTCCGATCTTAATTATATGGTTTTGATGTGTTTGACTGCAGTGTAGTCGGAGGAGGCCGAGTGCATTGAACTTTGATCCAATAAATATCTTACAAAGACAAAATGGTTGGTTTGAATTTGAAAGGTCATTGATTTGTTTGGCCGGTAAATTTTGTGTGTATAGCATGCTAAACACAATGCTAAATTTGGTGTATATGTCTTTCATCTCTTCTACCACATGCTTAGGTGCTCCTCAAACTCTCATAGATTGTACCTTTCATCACAAATTTAAAACGCTTATATGCACTTTCAACTTGCAAAGCCACTATTAGATATAATTGAAGTTGGTTATAAATAATTATGAGTTAGTTAGTGTTCATAGTAGATAGAAGGATGTCCCAAACCGAAATAGCACATTTTTTTTTCTTTTCTATATAAGTCTCACTTTATCATCTATCAAAATATGTCTCATTTTAAGTCTCTCATTCACCTCAATCATAATACTAACTTGAGCGTCAAAATATTTTTAAACACATCCCTGCTAACTTGAAGAAAATTAACGTTTTCTTGGTTGTTAGGAGCCACAGGGGCCTTCAATTATTAAAAAAGTATCATCACCAACATAATCACCCAATAACATGTTTAGCAGAAATTAATCTTAGTTAAAAATTTTGTTTAATACAAAATATAAATTCTTTGATTCAATCAAATTTCTCTATATACAAGAATTAGTCAAATGTCAAACCTCTAATCACTTATTTAAAATATTCAATCTCTTAATTACTACTCGAAACAACTACATTTTAATCGATGCATAATAAATAATAATCTACGAACAAGAAAAATCAAATAATAAAAAAGTTTGGAAGGAAATATAAAAATACAATAGTAAGGATCAACATACAACTAAAACTAAGTTAATTAATGATACTTAGCAAAAAATGATTATGCAAATTCTCATCTTGAACAACAATTAACTTGTTTAGTGGCAGTCACTTCATCAACTATATGAATTTCCTTTCCATTAGGAACACTTAACTTTGGCCCATTAATTTTTTCTTCCAAACTTTTTTGGCTTATGATATCATGTATCTTAGTAATCATTTCTAAGAATGCATCCTCAACATTTAAATTATGCAAAGCAGAAGTTTCCATGAAACATAAACTTTCTTTTTCAGCAAACCCTTTTCCTTCTTCTTTCTCAACTTGTCTTGATTGACTCAAATCAGATTTGTTTGCTACAAGAATTATCACCATGTCTTCATTTCCAAACTCTCTAAGCTCATATAACCATTTTTCTATATTAATAAATGTTGTTCTTCTAGTTATGTCATACACTAGCATTGCCCCTAAGGCTCCTCTATAGTATGAGCTTGTGATAGCTCTAAACCTATCATAAAATTGTAGAAATTTTTCTGAGAATGAAATACAAGATAACAAAATTAAGCAATGACTATAATTGTAAGATAACAAATATTGTAAAATTCAAGAATAAAGTAAAATAAAAAAAAAACAGTGTTTTTGTTTTGTTTTAATCATGTAGTTGTCAGAAAAATGAGATTTTTATAATTTAATGTTCTACCGAAAAATAAGTAAAGTCTAATCAATAATTACTCCATTCAAAATTTAAAATAAAATAAAAGCATTTTGATGGGATATGCATGGAGGTTACAATTACAATTTACAAATGACAAAATAAAAAACAATCCCTTCTTTAAGGGAAAAAGAAAATGTATCCTCTCATTAAAATTAAATGCAATGTTTTTGTTTTGTATTGTATTACTCTATAATTACTTTTCTTTTCGGCCGTCAATGCAATAATTAATTGTCATTATTATTAATATTTTGTTGAAGGTAGAGATCGAACTAGCGACACTTTTTTCATTTTATTCTTTAACTCTCTTACCCAACCACCAAATTAACGGTAACAACCCAATCTCTTTGATCGATACTGTTATTCACGATATTTTCATTCTCTTTTTCGTGAGAATGAATGAACAGTGATATTTATCTCACTAATTTCTAATTAAGGAAAATAAAAAATAAGAAGACCGTGAATAACAATGTCAATCTAAGGGACCCAAACGAATCACTAATAATACTTTAAATTTTTTAAAAGAATTTGTGTTATGTAAATTATTTGCTTACTCTCTAACTTTTTACACACCCTATAATTTTTTTTTTAGAACAACATACTCTATAATCTGTATATTATTGAAACAAAATTTTGTCTACAACATTTGCTCGCCCTTCAATTTTTGTTAGTAACTTTGATTACACGTGGTAGAAATTAATGAGTGATTGAGACTTCACTAGAAAATTTTCAAGATAGAAAATTCTTTCTCGAAAAATAAAAAATATTAGTGTATTGAATATAAGATTTGGTGAGGTTGGACAATTAGATAGAAGATATTGAATTATTGATTGTGGGGTTGGTGACCAAAACCTTCACCATGTCACATGCTTTTCTTAAACCTCTTGATTGTCAACTTGGTTTTTTTGTTCTTATTCAATATATATATACACAATCACTTTCATCTTTGTTTTTTTATGCATTGGCTGCACATGTTCGACCCTTGTCCTAGACCCACCTCACCCAACCTTACTCTATTTTAAGATTGCATTTCATTGAAAATAACTTGGTTTTTAACTTACTATACAATTTTTTAATAATATTTTTTCTTTGTATTTTAATTTTTGAACACACTCATCTGTTTGTATTTATATACGGTGTCTTAAATTTGAAATCTAAATAACATAATATATTTCAATTTAATAAAATTTTAATAGTTTTTTAAATTTGAATGTAATTATCATGATCCATGTAAAAATTGGTTAGTAACATTATTTGATAATGTTTCGAAATCAAGTGCCCTATACCTTTTCTTGAGGTATTCAATCACATACATCTAATTATATTTTGTTTTATAGATATTTTTGAAGATATTTTAGAAATTATCATTACAATTAAGTAACACCATGATGCTATTTAATTGAATCCAATGTCAAGCTTTTAATTTTTTTTTTTTTTGTTGATAAGATGTCAAGCTTTAAATTCGATTTACAATAATCTCAGTCTTCAAGGTCCCACCTGAAATTATTCTACTTATAGACCAATTGGCAGCACCATGACTTTTTGCTTTTAATTTTTACATTTTCAAATTCAAGATAATATATCATCATCAATGTCACACACATGAGTAGTAAGTTGAAAAATTGCAGTACAATATATTTTTAGTAAAATATAAACTCTTGAAATAACTTTAATATATTTAAGAGATTAATCTTTTATAATATACATATTTTTTCATATACATAGGTCGAAAAAGATAAAATCTCTGACTAAGTTATTTAAGAATCAAAACTTCTAAAATTTAGGTACATACATGTCGATATATTTTTTTGGATTTTGTCCATTCTCTCTGTTTTAACCATATAAAAACAAACAACACACAAAGTTAACTAACAAACAAATGCAGCAATAAACAAAAGTGGGGGGACCAATGTTTGTGTGGAAGTAGATAAGGGATGAAAAAGGTTAGCAATACTATAATATAAAAATAAAAAAAAGATGAACAATATTGAGAGTATACCAATTAATAATAATAAAATTAAAGTCAAACAAAGCATAAATTCATTTAAATTCTTCTAGACTAAGCAAACCAAATTGAAAAAACCGACTTAAAAAGTTGAAAAATGCTTGTTGGAAAATAATATGAAACCAAACCCCTCCCTCCACCTCCAAAAAAAAGGAGCCAAAAGACTATAAGCATCAATAATTTCATATGCACTCTACATATTCAATATTCAAAAAGTTTTCTTATGGTCACTTAGACATGTATCAAACATATTAATATATCGATATTAATAATATTTTTAAAAAATTAAGTAATTAAATATAATTATATATTTAATATCGTATCAGTATCAAATATTAATACATATTAAACATTAAACATGTTTTTGATCAGAAGTATTGATATTATGTAGTTTTTTATAAGAAGTAAATTTCTAAATTTATGAATTTGGATAATCAACCATTAAAATAAAACCTTTGCCAAGATGGTGAAGACAAAAAAAGACAAATTTTTTTTAGAAAACAATAGAAGGATTGTTGTGAAACATAATCATTAATTGGATGAATAGGAAGTAGTTGAAAAGAGTTAGTTACCTCTCTTGGCCAGCAGTGTCCCATATTTGTGCTTTGATGAGTTTGTCTCTAACTTTGATGTTCTTGTAACCAAATTCCACACCTATGGTTGGTTTGGAATCAAGTCGAAATTCATCTTTTGCAAACCTTGAAATAAGATTTGTTTTCCCAACTCCTGAATCTCCAATTAAAACAGCTTTGAAGAGGTAATCACACTCCTCATCAAATGCATCAGCCATATATTATATTATATATTAATATAACATATGAATATGAATGATCAATTAATATATGATTCTTAATTTATCTCTCAACCCTTCTTCCTCCCCTTTTGTAATTCCAAAGAACAAAGACTAAATGGGGAGGTGAGAAAACAATTGAAACCAAATGATATTGTTGTTTATAAAGTGAAGGAAATAGGGAGAAAGTAATTAATGACATGGTGCATGGTCATAATCATATTTATATATTTATTATACACAATGACATGTTAGGTTATATAGATTAAGCAAAGGGCACTATCACATTATTGTATGTGGTACTACTAGCACTAGTTTTACTTGGATAGATCCTCTTTATTTCTTTCTTTTTCATTTAAAGTTCATTTGGATAAAGATGGATACATTAAAAAAAATTAATGATAGTGGGATTCATTTAGTGGTTGAATTTACTAACTAATTTTTGTGTATATATTTCTTCAAATGAATCATAAATAGAAAAATCATATATCAGCTTTACCCCTGGTCCGTAAAATAAATGTAATGACATAAATGTTGGTTTCACTTTATTTATTTATTTTTTTTTAAATTGAGAAATTTTTATCAATCAAAGTAAAATAGCCATTTTGCAACCGTTCAACTAATACCGAGATCCGTTGGATCTGTTTCAAAGCCCTGATTGTTTAGGTTGTTGGGCCTGCGTTAACTTCAACAGGCCTGTTTGCTTTGATGGGCCTTGCACTCTTTGAGACTAGATGGGATGTGGCCCATGTCGGAATTATAGCATTTTATTCATAACAATTGTTGAATACATTATTTATATCAATTAAAATTTGTAAATAGTTGTTACAACAAATAATAGTATATATTTAATATGATTTTGAGAATTAGTGTAATTTTGACCCTTTAACTTATTGTCAACATAACTTATTATATTTTGTGTTGTCTAATCGTCATTTCTTCCACTATAATATTCTATGTTAATATATGAGACGATGTTACATCATTTTCTCAAGCCTCTTTTAAATTTTTTGGTAAGAAACAGATTCACTAGTAAAAAAAAAAAAACCTTGTAAAAGTTTAACCTTTGAAATAATAGGTAATTGTTGTGGGACAGGTTTGGTTGTTGGCAAAAAAACAAACAAGAAGTTAGATGAACAAGAGTAAAAAGGAAAATCATTTCACGATCATGAATTTTCTTCAATATTAGGTCTTTCTGCGTTAATGAAAAGAGGGTCATGATAGTGGTTCGATTTAACATGTCAACGAAGGTTGTTCTATAAAATTAACATAAAAGCAATTAAATAAATAACTATAATTAAGATTAAAGAGAAAATAAAGTTTGAATGACAAGAAAGTATTTTTTTTTTATCAACTGACAAGAAAAGTAGAATGATATAATTAATGTTTTTACAAAAGTAAATTAGAGTAAACCTAACAAGATTTTAAATAAAAGTTATTTCTAGTTTGAATTCGTGAAATAAAACATATAAAAGTGATGTATATTAGATAGAATGAAAAGATGGTCTTGGAACCTATATTGATGCTAAAAATCAAACAATTAAATGGAGAATGTTAATCCAATATTCCTACGTATTTGCTCATTTTTATTGGATTTTAGTTTCTCATAGTGTATTAAAGGCGAATAGACAAATTTAAAATATGGATAAGTCTTTTTTCAACTAAATACGCTAGGACGGGAACCTAAAATCGTTTTCTATTAAAAAATAATAATTTTTATTTCTAAAGTCTTAGTTTGAATTGTTTGATATATGATGAATGTGAGCTATTGTCAACTTTATTTCCTCATTCTTCTTATGATGTGAGCTATACTGTCAACTTCTTATAGTAAAGTTAATGTAGGGTCTTGTTATACATTATAAAAAAATGCTATTTAATAACTATAAATGAAGATATTTTATCTTTATTAACTTTTTGAGTGAAACATCTTTATCAATAATTATTGAATAAAATAGACAAGTGTAAAGTACTCAATATTTGAAAGCAATTTTGTATTTCTTCCTCTTCTATAAATTTTTTTTCTTCAAAAGTAAATCAAAATAACTATTTCATTTTCATCATAAAAATCATTTTTTTTAAACTTACACAAACATATTTAAAACAACAAAAAAATAATTTTTCTATTTAGATTAATATGAGAACAGGAATTTTTATTTTTTTTAATCAAACAATGGAGAGTAGAGGTATAATAAAAAGGATATAGGGTATAAAACACAAGTATATTTTGGCAAACTTAATTTAAATTTACCATAATATAAAAGTATTTTGAAAATTTTAAAAGTTGGTTTTTTCAAAATATTATTGTATTTTGAAAAACTAAAATTTAAAACTTTCAACATATAAATATGTTTTAAACAACTTAAATTTTTAACATATTTTTCTATTTCAAAAAACTCAAACTTTAAAAACACACTTGTTATGTTATTGGCAAGTTTGCCTGTGTATAAGTTTTTTTTTTTCAATCTTATGATCCAGAAATTTTTCGTAAGTTGTGTTAAGTTTTCCGATTCTTCGGTTTTTGATTTAAAAAATAAAAGGTAAAAATGGTTTCTAAATAAAATGTGGGTAAGGAGTTTAGAGTACCAAATAACATTTTATGATTATTGTTTTTCAGAATGGGGTCAAATTACTAAAGCTAAGATTTTAGGTTTAAAAGAAAATAGTTTATTTACAAAGAAAAAGTCTATAAATTAATTACTTTATTATGTTATTAAGTATGTTATAAATTTATCATCTATAAAGTTGATTTAATACAAAAAAGCCTATAAACTAAATACTTTATTATGTTATTAATTATGGTAGAGTCATAAGCGATTTTGGAGAGTTGGAGTAATAAGGACGTTATGAATTTAATTTTTTTCATTTAATAAAAATTAATAACTAATTACTAACATGAACTATTTAAAAAAAATAGTTTTGTTAATTAAATGTAAGATTTTGAGTATTTTATTCATCGCTAAAATTCAGATCATGCTACTATTAAACATTAACTTTATTATATATTTTAAAAATTATATAATATCTCCATAAATCTTATTTGTTTGTGATATATATATGTTTCTCAATTTAACATATTACATCAATTTAACATATTACATGAGAACGAATTATGAGAAGGCAAAATCGAATAATATGATATAGTTTATTAGGGAAAGTAACCAAATTAAGGTTGGGTTTTGCGAAAAAAATATTGTTGATGTATCATGTGAGTGGTGAGAGAATTAATAAACAATTCATATGATAAAAATATATATGTTTTTTTAGATGAGATGATAAATATTATCATAAATTAATCTACAAAATTATAAATTTTTTATTTTTAGATGAGATGATAAATACATCAAAATTAACATTGTTGCAATGTTTTAATACTATATTGTACTCATAATTAGATGAGATCAAAACAAAACATAAATTTAAAGATATGACAAAACAACCAACAATTAAATAACTACTTTAACTATAAAATTTTACTTATCAATCCAACTCTAAATTACTAATTAAGATCTAATTCCCCTAAATATAAAAAGTTAAAATCAAAACAAATAAAAATGTCCTTTAATTTAATTTTTTAGGCATATTCCGTAATTTCTTATCTAAAATAGACATCAATATAGTTTCAAATACACATCAAAACTCGTTTTAGTAATTATACATTTAAAATCAAGTTCAATTCAAATTATTCCAACAATATAAATTATCAAGAATTACTTTTACATAAATATATATTCAAACATAGATCAATTTATCCATTTATCGGCAAAATCAAGTTGTAACACATAATCAAACACATTAAATTAACTAAGACATAATTTCAGCAACAACAAAAAAAGTAAGACATAGGATCCATAATCTCCCACTTCTTCATAATCTTCATAATTAATATATGTGAATTTCATCCTAACTTATCTAAGAAAAAACAAAAATAAAAAAGTAAACAAACTCTAATATTGTAGGAATTCCAATTTTGTTAAATTAAATTCAAGTAAAATTAAATAAACTGAATATATCAATCTATTTAAGCGTAAGTGGAAGAAAAAAGAGCAGAAGCAACTAAATTGCAAAAGTTCCATTCCGATAAATGATTTTTATAATAACATAAGCATACGAAAATTTCTATTTTCGATTTCGATCTAAGTCTAAAGTATCATAGAGCAATTCGCTCATTATTTATTTATTTATATTTTTATTCATGTTTAAAGCAAAGAGTAAACGTACTGTGGAAGCTGTTACCGGAGATTCACCGGTTTTTTTACCAGCGGCGAAGACTGAGAAATTTTCTACTCTCTAATTAACGGAGCTATTAACGGCGCGACTCTTAGATGTCATCATCTGCTTAAACTCATCAAATCCGACGCTACCGTCACCGTCAGAATCAACGGAATTGATCATATCACGTCATTCCTCAACAGAACATTTCATTCCGAGGCGGTTAAGCGCCAAGTGAAGTTCCTCAGTCGAGATGAGGCCGTTTTTGTCGTGGTCGTACAGATCGAAAGCGTCGCGAAGCTCAATATCGCCGCCGTCCGGAGTATCGGAGCGACAGAACGCGGCGAATTCCGATAGGTTAATGAAACCGTCGCGGTCGGTGTCGAGATCTTCCATGACGCGTCGGAGTTCATCCTCCGGTGGTACGTCGGATCTGAGTGTTCGGAGAACTGTTTCGATCTCGTTGACGGAGATTTTTCCGTCACCGTTAGAGTCGAAACCTTTGAAGACTGTTTTAAGTTCGTCGTTGTCTTCGAAGTATGGCGAGGGAATTGGAATTGGATTTGGATTCGGGTCGGTTTCTAGTGAAACGGGTTGGTTTGTTGCCATTTGTTTGAAGTTGATTTGGTTTGGGATTGAGACTTGAGAGAGTAAGGAAAAAGGTAGCGTGGTGTTTGGAGCTAAGCTAAGTATAATTGGGTGAGTAAAGGGGTGGTGGTAGTGAAGTTGGTTTGGTTTTTGGAATCATATGAATGATTCATACATACCAAAATAATAAATAAAAAAATTAAATATATTTCTATTTCATATAAAATTTTAATTTATGTAACTTAAAAATATAACTTTTAATCTTTATAAAATTATCGTGGTTTTAATGTTTGGTGTTAAACTAACAAATATTTTTGAATGAATTTTTGTAGATATATTTAGAATATTTTAAAAAGTTCATTTACAAAAAATAAGTCTAAAATTTGATTTATAAATTTATATTTTTGTTACTTTTATTTTAAATTTTTTATATTTGAAAAATATCATATTTAATTCATCTCAAATTAAAATATTTTAAATTTTTTTGAAAGAATATTTTATAATATTTTAAATATATTTACGAAAAACCATTCAAAAACAATTAAATGTGTTTTGTTTCAATAAAGACTAAAACTATTTGTTGGATAATTTTGTAGGGACTAAAAAATGTTTCTTTTTTACATAGATTAAAATTGAAATGTTGAAATTTTATAGAAATTAAAAACTTATTTAATCCAAAATTAAAATTCATTAACTGAAAATTGAATAAAATTAAAATCTAAGACTACTTGGATAAGATGAGAAGGGTCTCTTTCAACTTAATTCGAGATCTTAAGTTCAAATTCAACCTTAAAAATGCAATAACGTTAAATGTCTCTCGGGATAACTTTACCCATCATTGTGATCCTATGCGACTTAGGAGATAATATCTTATTCACACAAAACAAAATCAAATAAAATTTTCTTTTGGAGAATTTTTCAACTTTTGTTTTTAAAATTGGATAGATTTTGAATTTAATGGCATGCACTATTGTCCTCCAGTAATAAAACATCATTGTGCAATTTTATACCATCAATTTTAAAATATCTTTGTGATTTGTCAAAAGAGATTAATTTTTATACATCAATAGTATCAAATTTTTAACACATATATCTAATCAAAATCACACCATAATATCACTTTCTAAGGATAATTTACTAAGAGGGTGCAGAGCTTATTGTATAAACAACAACAAAATTATACAAACAATTATAATTGTGGTTGAGAGTGCATAGTTCATAAACTTTATTAAGAGGGCTAACATAAAATAAACTATGTATAAAACTGTTTCCACAGAATTATGTTTACTTTTATTACATTTTACCAAAAATTTTGCTACCACCTCATCACTTTGACATTCATGTCAAGTATGTGATTTTTTAAAAGACTAAAAATGAAATTTTAAAATGTTATATTGATTAAAAATTTATTTAACTTTAAATTTTAATATTTTTGATATAACTATTTATATTTTTCTATAATATCTTTAATCATTTATTCATTTAATCTATTTCTCTATCTACAATAAATAAATTATGATATTATTGATAAAACAATAATTAATGGTAGATTGAACTTTAAAAATAACAAGTAATTAGGATTATGCAAATGCAACAATTATTAAAAAGAAAATGTGGGAGTACTTTGTTTTATTAACATTTTTTTTGAGAGATTCATTGTTACATTTGATTTTCAGTAAAATAAAACAACTTTTAGTTTCAATACAAAAATAATTTATACTACTATATATTAGTTTAATATAATTTTATACTATTTTATTTTTCAATCATAAAATTGATAGAGATTAAATTTATACATTATTAATATAAAATTATTTTACATTGATAACTATTCACAAGTTGACAATACATTAAATAAAAAATTAAAAAGAGAAGTTATGAATATAATTTGATGTATTGAGAAATCATATCCTTTAATCTCAAATTGATAATTGTTACTTGTGATTTTTAGTTTTTAATTTGTTATAAATTAGATTGGATGATTTAGTACATTTAATCAATTCAAATTTGCTTGAATTTAATATAAGAATTGGTCGATTCAATCCAAACTAAATCATAATAGTGAAGCGCTATTACTATAACTTTTTATTATTGTATCAAAATTTAAAATATATATATATATATATATATATATATATATATATAAATGTCTCTTTTTTTAATAATGGCATGAAATACATTTATTTACGGATTGATTTTTTTAATCAAATAATATATTAAAATAACTATTCTAGCACAAAAAGTGTTGATAATTAAAAGCAACAAAAGTTACAATACATTGAACAAGAGGATTCCTACCAACAAGAAAAGGCCAAAACACATCAAATAATAGCATAAATAATTTAGAGGGTTAAGCAACCATCGATTCAAAGCATAAATAAAATTATGATGCTTTAATTTGAGTCACCATCAAACTTGTACTTTAATTTTGCCTAGAATCTAAATAGATGATGATTCCTTTTTCCCAAATTATTAATAATTTAATAATTTAAAAATACTCTCAAACCTCTTTTTGAAACTCATAAAAGTCACGAAATGTTGAGCATGATATACAACAATATTTGATAATGCACATAAAAAATCAAATCAATTTCGAATATTACCCATAAATTTTTAAAAAATTCACATTCAAATAATAAATGTTGAGCACTTTCTTTTTTTTCCACACCCTCTTAAACATAACAATGAGTCGTAGATGATAACACCATATCTAGCAAAATTATCTTTTGTTGAAATCCTATTATTCTACACGCCAAACAAAAAGAGATACATTCAATGGAACCACTTTATTCCAAATTAAATCATTGAAGTGTAATGGATCGGCCACCATTTCTTGATAAAGTAATAGATACACACCATTGACGAAATAAATTTTGTCATGCTCAACCTTGCAAGTTTTAGGTTCAAGTTTGAGTAGTTAAATCTGGCATTGGTTATAAACGTGGCAAATGATGAATATGTAGAGAAGCAATCCATATATCTATTGCCTTAAGGTTTTGGGTTAATATGTGGTGTCAAAGTCTCTTGTTGATCATGAATCATTTGACATGTTGTTTCTCACGCGCTTCCAAACTCCCCAACAAGTGGTATTAGAACCTTGGAATGGATCTTGATGTTAGATCCTTGTATCAAAAGTCTTCTTGTCGATGCAATCAAGAAGCGGGTCCCATTGATAATAGCGACAATTCAAATATATGATGTGGATGGCTCACATTTGAGGGAGAGATTATTAGGTTCAAGTGTGATTGGTTAAATCACACATTGGCTATATATGTGGTAAATGTTAGATATATAAGAGAAATGATCTATATATCAATTGTCTTAAGATTTTGGGTCGAGATGTATTGGCAAAGCCTTTTGTGGATCCTACAGTATTTGACCTACTGTCTCTCCCACACCCCCACACTCCCCAACACTAAGACCATCAATCAATCATATTTTCCAGTAAAAAAAATTATAATGTTATCCAACAAATAACTACAATATAAGACTACCTCCTCTTCACAAGTACATAACATCCTCCTCCACCTTTACCCACCACCATCAACACCCTAGTCCAATCTGCGCATCTCAAACACTTAAATATTTTTATCTAAACATAAGCCATAAAGCCTACTAAATCTTTTACAAAATAGACCACCATAAATAAAAAAATCATGCAAAAAAGATGTATTGCACCATTATCCACCACTCCATATTTATGTATAAAACTTTGAACCACAAATTCTCTCGATTCACTTCAATAGAAGAGATAATACATGTAGAAGCCTTAAAAGAAAAAAAGAAAATAAACAAGAAGAGATGATAAGGAAGGTTTGAATAATACAACACAACTGCCCATAGATAGATTTTGAAACTTCCACCTGAAAGTCTCTTTCAGATCCTTTCAACCAGCAACTTTCAAAAGGAAAAACAACGAGGATTGTCTCTAATTGGGAGACTAAGATATTTAAATGGAACTTTACCAACTTTGCAATTAAGCACACATGATGTCTCTTCCAACCAAGACTCCGACACATCTATACCAAGAAGAAAATTCTAATGAAAGTTCCTCTTCAAACCTGATAATAACTCAAATTAGCAAATAGTCCTTTTATGGTTCTAATATTCACCCCTATTACATACAAATGGTTTCTCTTCAGCTAATCAGGGTTTCAACTTTATTGTACATATTTCCAACACTTTGAGCGGTTTAAATTATTTTGCGATTAGACATACATTCGTCGTGACACAAATTATGTGGCAGACTCAATGAAGATATACGTCTTTTTTAAGCTTGGTCTTAATTTATCATTCATGTTTATCCATCTGTTTTTTTAGTTTTAGAAGAGACTATCGTAATTAACTCACACAATTGTGAGATTCCAAATTCGAACTTTGAACATGACATCTAACCTAACAATATCGACATTTACCAATTAAACTAAGATTTAAAGACATATTTATCTATCTCTTTATTCTATCATATCTATATATTATCTTGCGGAATAAATGGATCTTAAATGAATTTGTAGGTATATTATAAATGAATTTGTGGATCTTAAAAAAGATGTATCTAACTAAAACGAGTGATTTTCAATCAATGAAATCTTAATTAGAATTGGAGATAGAAATGTTGAATGAATAAAATAAAATAAAAAGTGCCTTTAAATGATTTTATTTTTTTTACTCACTATCATAATAATAATCTAAATTATTGGAATCAGAACGTGGAAGAGTATTCTATACAAGATTAGAATCTGTCGTTCATTTAATCAAGATTCCCAAACCTTGAATGTTGACACAATCTCGTGAATTGAGGTTTGATTAAGAAGAAACAACACATCATTGATTTTTTGATTGTAATTAAGTTCTTTTATGAAATTTTGGTGTGGTTGGTTTTTTTTAACGTACTTACAAATTGTGTTTTGATTATATTAAAGAGTTTTGTGGCCTACACTCATTCAATGAAGGCACTAGCCAAAATTCAATCAAGGTGGTGGGTACATGCTAGAGACAATTTATTTAATTATAGAGTAAATCAATGGTGGATTATTTGCCTTATTTGTCTTGGTCTTTTGAAGCTTTATTTTTTATTTGGGTTTCAATTGTGGACCAGGTATGTGGGATGTAGTTATTATCATTGGTTTGAACCCAAATGTGATTTGGTTGTATTGTGTGACTTTACTTTTCTTTTCATGTCTTGTGTGAGATTAACATTTATTTTTTTAATGATATTCTTTAGCTTTCAAAATAAATTCACAATGAGATTTATATATAACTTATTAATAATATACCTCTATAATTGAATCTAAATCATTTTAATACGAGCGAAAGATACGACTTTATTCGCACGTGTATTTTTGGATTCACTAGAGTGATTCTTCTAGCAAATTTCATTGAAAAGTATTGGCTTAGTAAGAAAATTGAATAAGTCACAATGGATGAAAATAACCATAAAGATATATCTCATTTACAATTTAAATAAAGAACTAAATAACAGGATATTAACACCAAGCTTCAATTTAAAAGTTTTTTTTTTTACCATTTCAATAAAGAGAACAAGAAATATAAAAACACAACGCCTAGTATATGATGAGCTTTTTTGTTTTTTGTTTTTTTTACTTCTCAATTTTCACATGTTTTCAAATATTGTAAGCTAAATTTGTATTGATGTTAAATTTAACATATATTGTTTGGTTATCCGGTGAGAATAATTTATTTCCAAAGAATTGATTTTGGTAAAAATAGTTGAAGGTAAAATAATTTATATTTAGATATATTTATATAAAAATGAGTTAAAATAAAAAAGTCAAAATTAAAATTCAAATACTATAAATTATAGCTTCAAGTTAAAATTAATTCTTAAAGTAAAATTATTTTTCGTAGACAACAACTAAACATGTCAAATTAATTCTACATATTTAAAATCAATTTAAACATATTCAAAAGTGAAATTAAACATTTACGAACATCATTATTTAGACATCAAATTTAAAATACTATATAAAATACAAGTAGAATAAGTGTGTACATAATTCGAGGAGCAAATCGAGGAGAGAAAAAAAATTACTAAACAATTGAAAACCATAGTATGGCATTAGTCATCACAATATAATGTCTACAAATCTTTGATCAACATTCACTTGTTAATTGAAACTAGGATTTATAGTTTTTTCCTCTTTAAATGTGATTTTATATCTAAAATTAATTCTAACCTAAAATTATAATTTTTAATATTTGACTTCAAATATAATTTTCTTTAAATTTGTTATTCAATCCACTTTTAATTGAAATTTGCTAAATAAAACTGAATTTACTCACAATAAAATCAAATACACTAAATAATATACTACTAACAAATATCATAATTATTAAACTTAATATTATATTTCAAATTCAAATCCAAAAAATCTCATTTGCGTGCTAATTATTTATCATAAAAAAAATACTATCAAATCTAGAAATCATTGTTGTGAACAATTCAACACTTCTTCAACTACCCCATCTGAATAAAAATCTCAACAACTATCATAACACATGAATCCATTGGATTTTTCTTTTTGCAAAGGAATCAGTTAGAGTTATAATCTTTTAATTATAATGTTTCTTATAAGACACATAGTTCAATTACATTACATAGTACAACAACACATTACAAGCAACAAACCATAACATATAACAATATCGGTCCAACACGTTACGAGACTTAAAGTAAAATTATTAGGCGAGTCCTTTTTCAAAGGTTAATAAATAAATTATTAAAATTTTATTTAATAACTATAGAAAAAATTTTAAATAACATTTTTAAATTTATTTTCTCTATATTTTTTTAAAATAAAATAAAATATTTCAACTGTTCTACCGCATCATCAAGAAATCATATAAATTTTTTCATCTTTTAGTTGAAGAAAAATATCGTGTGTATACGTTGTAATACTCCAATAACTAATGTTAGTTTGTACCACTCCAATAATTCAGTAATATGTTCACTACTTTATCATGATTTCTCAATTTATAACTAATATTTTTCATACAAGTGCTCACTCTTTATGTCATTATTACTCAATTTATAACTAATATTTCTCTCCCCTATTATGATTTGCGTGTATTCAAAAGAGTATTAAATAATTTATAATAATTTATTTAATTTTAATTTTAAAAATATTAAAGTTGAGTCCTTTCTGTTATTAAATAAAAAAGATTTGAAACCTTTCTATTAAATAAAAAAAAAAGATTGGAGTCATTTATTAAATAAAAAAATTTAATTTTTTAGAGAAACCAGAGCACTTTGCTTTTTGTCTTGTCTTTTGACAGCCTCTGCATATAAACAAACCATTACAATTAATAGACCATAACCTAATAGTTAACAAAGTGACCAAATAATTAGCCTTCGAACTAACGTCATCATCAAAGGGCAGTGTTAACCTTGCCCGTGGGGACGGAGATGGATTAAAGCCTCTATAGTTTTCGAGGTTGAATCAAACAAGTTAGATTCATTTCAATTTAATCTGTGAAAAAAGTTCAACTAGTAATTCATTTCAATTTGATTAGTGAAAAAAGAGCCATCGTTAATATATGTCAACCCGGACCATAAAGTTTTATCGTTACACAATTAGTATATAATTGAATATATTATTTATATATAATACCATATTTATTATAGGGATTTTTTTTATTTAAATTATTATTTTTTGTTAATTTTTTATTAAATAGATTTATGAATGAATAGAAAAAACAAATTAACACTATGCTATCCGAAACAATTGCAATAAAGTCAGAGACATCTTTAATCGGTAAAAATTAGATTGCCAATATATCACACAATCATTTATATATATATATATATAATAAAAGTTAAATATTTATAATAGGGTAAACCATTTAAATTTTGAAACTATAAAATTAAGTTATTTTAATATGTGTGATAGAAAAAAATTCAAATTAATTATCAAATTATTAAAACAGTGTCTGAAACATATAACCTACTATCGTACAAGTCACTAAAAAATTTAATTTACTATTAAAATAGTTAATAACTTTTATAACATTAATAACTAAACTGATATATATTTTAAAGATTGGATGATTAATTTATATGTTTTATTGAATCAAAAATTTAGCATTCTGGTGATTAGAACGAAGAATGAAACGCTTCTTCTCCTCTGTTTGCTAGGTATGATAAGATAACAAACCATAGATAGATAGAAAGAAATGGTGTGGACCAATCAATTGGAACTACTAACAATGATAGTATAAGAATGGAGATGAGGTGGTGAAAATTAGAATTGACTGAGTACAGACAAAATAAATTGTTGATATTTTAACTATATGTAGTTTAATATGTATGTGTGTGTGAGTGTGACATATCAATCGTTATTTGTAGATTAATATTAGTTGATATTATTTATTTATTTATTTATTTTAAACGAATTGTTGACTTTAAAAGAGAAAGATATGTTTAAATTAAAAAAAAAAATTGTTGCATCTATCTATCTCCACCCAATCAAATACATTTCAACAAGTTATCTACTATATATCTCAAACAAAACTATAGAATAATTAATATAATAGGTCATAATTTATATTAAGACAAATATAATAAGTTCAAATTAATTTTTTTTAAAGTTAAATATATTTGATTGACTTTTTTGTAGACATGTTTATAGTTTTGTAAAAAATTTATCAACAAAAAATAAATTCAAATTTCTAGGTCAATATTTTCGTTACTTTTATCTTGGATTTATCACATTTAAAAAATTTATATATAATTAAGTTAAAAAATTCTAAATTTTTACGAAAGTATTATAATGTTGTAAACGTGCTTGTAAAAAATCGATCAAAAATTTAAATGTTCAAAGACAATTAAAAAACGTTTCTTTTTAGTAGGAGCCAAATTTGTTTGTAAAATTTCTTTATAGAGATAAAAAAAATGCAATTCTTTTTTACCATAACTAAAAGTGAAAATTTTAAATTTTATAGAGAATAAAAATTTATTTAATATTTTTTTCTATTTGCAAAAGTATTTATGGCCATGCGACATTTACTTTTTCTTACATCTGGACACTTTTTAGTTGAATAGATAATTAGTTTAAATTTAGTTGAAAATTATGATTAATCATATAATTAAATAATTACATTTTTTGCTTTGATTAAAATTAATTATTTATTAAACTAAATTAACCATATTTTTTACATGATTAGCTAAATATCACATAAATATATAGCGAGGGTTGTTGTATGATTACTTATTCCTAATACAAACATCAACTATAACCTATAATTGGCATCACTAGCTGCATGTCTAAGTACAATATGAAAGTCAACACAATAAATGTATGATGTTTGTTGCTAACTTTTTCTGATAGCAAAAGGGAATGAATAGAAATACAATGGATTCAATTCAAACCTGTGAAGTCCTTTGAACCCACACATTTAATGTGAATACTAGCTTGATGGCTTAGGAAGTACTAGTAGGTTTTAAATGTGTTCTTCCAAATGTTAAGAACCAATCAACCATACAACGAGTCACACACAAACTTTTATACATGAGCAAAAGTAAAATGTGTAAATTTAGGACCTCTATTTACAAATTGATTAGACTTCCAACTCTTCTAATTCACTATTACATTGATTAGAAAAAAAAAGTCTATTTAAACAATAAAAGATTCAAGTATGGTTAATATACTTTATAATTCATATAAGTGTATTCTGTAACACAAATTAGAGATATTTGAGATCTTTAATTATTTGATACGTAAGAAAAACTAAATATTTATTTGAAGAGAAATTAATCTTTAAAATTGATGATTATCTTGAGAGATTAGTCTAGACACTTATACGTGTGAGTATTTAGGTTTTAAAAAAATATTATGTTTCAAACCATAGAGGAGAAGTACTTCTTTTATTCGAAATTCATCATAATTAGAGTCTACAACACTTTTGTGGCTTCACGGAGAATCTTCACAAACTTTGATAATTTGAATTTACTATGAGACTAATATATATGCTCGAGTGTTTAAGTTAAAGCTTAAAACTTTTCGTTCATCTTCAAAAATGTGTTCTTTAAAGATCGAACATCAATCCTCCTATTAATTGAGTACTACTTAACCATCTGAGTCACATCCATAATAAACAACTTGATAATCATAATGTTTACACCTGAAAATAATTTAAGTTGTTAGTCGAGAACAACAAACAACTAAGTAAAGGGTAAACCGATGCTTATCTAGTCGAATAAGATATCAGTCGGACTTGAAACAATCGATAATGGAACTAGACAATTCTTTCTTAGTTTGTAAGAGTTTCATGTGATGTTAATACTGATTAAAGTCATGTCGCATGGATAACTCGACCTCTAGAGTCAATTTTCTTGATTTGTAGCTCATAGTAACTAACATGATTATAGTATAATGCACATTCAAAAAAGAGTAGAACAAGTGTGTTTGGTATTAGAAAATGCCGCAAAATGAAAGGAAAACAAGACCAAACGTGAGTCGTGATCAAGACCAATAGAATAACACAACGTCACTTAATTTGTCTATAAATATAGCTTATACATTTATAACAGACACAATTAATCAAACAATTTATCTTCTACTTGCATTTTATCTTTTAACATTCAACTTTTATTTACTAAATCCACAATTGAAAGACTAGGGAAAATGCCACAAAATTTATTGATGTAATCGCTTAAAAGAAAAATAAAACCATCGTTAAAACTAGGGATGGCAAAAAAAAATCTATACCCACGGATATTTGCAAATAAAAGCTACCTCGGACACGAGGTGAATAATTTAACAAGTATTCACATATACAATAAATGGATATTTTAACTAGCCGTTAGTTGATGTTGATGGATATTACCCGCAGATATCCACACTTGACTATAAATTAATAAAATATATATATATATATATTGTAATATTTTTTGTTTATGTACTAATGTATTAATAGTTTTTATCATAGAATTTTGTTATATATTTTATTTATTTGTTTTTGTTATATATTTTGTTTATTTGTTGATGTATGAATTTTTTATGTGTTAATATTTGTTTGTGTTAATAAAATAGGAGATTTTTTTTTACATAATTATAATAACAATTAATTTTTATACATAAATGATTTGTTATTTACAAGATGATATTTATAGCTAATAGTAATAGAAATGAATAAATTTTTTATTAAAAAATAAAAAAAATTTAAACTTAATTTTTTGTTTCTAAAAAATAAACAAGGAAACTTGTGAATAAGAGTGCTAATAGGTCAGACCATATCACACTTTGAGGCTATACTTTAAAAGGCATAACCTACGATTAATTTTTTAGGCCTCAATCTGGTTTACAGTCTATCATAGTTTCTTTTTTGCCTGACCTGACATTTTTAAAAGTCTGGTCTAACATGAAAGCCTACTTAAAAACTTTATTAATATTAAAATATTTAAATGTTATATTTTACATTAAAAAAAATGATTTTTTTAACTAAATGATTTAAAAAAAATATAAAACAAATACAATTTAAATCTTAAAAAATGATTTTTGGTTTAAAAAAATAGATTTTGTACTGAAACAAATGCACCAAATTATTATATTTGAAACAAATATAGAATGACTATTGAGTGATTGCCTAATAGAAGAATAAAATCCTTATCGACCTCTTTAAATAAGTAAACTTTAAAAATAATCTAAACTTAACATTTTTATTAAATAGACCGGAGTAGACTACCAAACCCCACGAGAAGAACTAGCTATTAACATCTCTACTCGTGAAATAAAAAATTAAAATGATTATTATCAAAATGAAACAACTCCACCGAAAGTGAAAAACCCCAAACTAAAACTATTTTTCATTGCGTCGCAAACGCAAACACATTGACTGCAATGTCATTTCCTGTATTCAGATTAAGGTACGCTCTCTCTGTTCCCACTCTCAATTTTCTTCCATTCTCCACTTTCCTTCTTCGATTATACTCTCAACCTCTTCCCTCATTCATTCCCAATGTTGACGACGCCGTTTCATCGTTCAATCGAATCCTCTCTATCAACCCTACTCCACCAATCTTCGAATTCGGTAAAATTTTAGGTTCCCTTGTTAAGATGAATCATTTCCACACTGCTATTTCATTTTCACAACAAATGGAACTCAGAGGAATTCAACCTAACATTGTTACTTTAAGCATTTTGATTAATTGTTTCTGCCATATGCATCAACTCAATTTTGCATTTTCTGTATTGGGAAAGATTTTTAAGCTAGGTTATCAACCAAATACTGTAACATTGACTACACTTATCAAAGGTCTTTGTCTTAACGGCGAGGTTAAAAGAGCACTGCACTTTTGTGATGATGTTATAGCAAAGGGATTTCAGTTGAATGGATTTAGTTACGGGACATTGATTGACGGATTATGTAAAACAGGAGAAACAAGAGCTGCTGTGAAATTGCTTCGAATGATTGAAGGATTATTGGTTATGCCTAGTGTGGTAATGTACACAACAATTATTGATAGTCTTTGCAAGGATAAACTTGTGAATGATGCCTATGATTTATATTCTGAAATGATTGTCAAGAAAATTTCTCCTAATGTTGTTACTTATAGTAGTTTAATATATGGATTTTGTATTGTGGGTCAATTGAAAGAAGCAGTTGGTTTGTTCAATGAAATGATGTTGGAAAACATCAACCCTGATGTTTATACGTTTAATATATTGGTAGATGGTTTATGTAAGGAAAGGGAGGTGAAAAAAGCTACGAATGTGTTAGCTATGATGATAATAAGTGGAGTGAAACCTAATGTTGTTACTTATAGTTCTCTGATGGATGGGTATTTTTTAGTCAATGAAGTGAACAAGGCCAAAGATGTATTCAAAAGTATGGCGCGATGGGGAGTGATTCCTAATCTTCAAAGCTATAATATTATGATTGATGGGTTATGTAAGCATAAAATGGTGGATGAAGCTGTGAATCTCTTTGCAGAAATTCATTCCAAAAATATGATTCCTGATACAGTAAGTTATAATTCCCTTATTGACGGACTTTGCAAATCGGGGAGAATCTCTGATGTTTGGGATCTTATAGATGAGATGCAAGGTAGAGGTCAACCATCTAATGCGATCACCTTCACTTCCTTAATAGATGCTTTGTGCAAAGCCCATAATCTTGACAAAGCAATTGCATTATTTACTAAAATTAAGGACCGGGGAGTTCAGCCAGATGTGTATACATACACAGTACTGATTGATGGATTGTGCAAAGGTGGAAGACTTAAAAATGCACTAGAAATTTTTAGGATACTTCTAATTAAAGGTTATCATCTAGATGTCTTGACGTATACTGTTATGATCAGTGGCCTTTGTAAAGAGGGCTTGTTTGATGAAGTATTGGCCTTACTGTCAAAAATGGAAGATAATGGTTGCATTCCTGATGCTATAACTTATGAAATAGTTATTCTTGCTCTATTTGAAAAAGGAAAGATAGATATGGCAGAGAAACTTCTTTGTGAAATGATTGCTAGAGGTCTATTATAAGAGTAAAACTTGGTGAGATGTTTTCTAGTTACAAATTATGTTATTTGAATTTTCATGACTACCATCCTGGCTTTATTTTATTTTCCTGCAAGCATAAAAATGAAGATCGACTACACAGTGGGTGTTAGGATATAGATGAAGATAATTAGTTACAAAAATTAGTTAACTATTTGTTTACTTAAGCTTATCTTGCCTAAAAAATAAGTTATGGAATTAGAAATGGGTATCAGTTGGGCTACATTCTGTTTAGTTTTTATTAAAGCCAGATGATGCTAGGTTCATATTGTTATTGAAAGAATATTAGCTTTTGATTTGTGTTTTTTTTTTTTAGTCTTGACATATTGCACCTGCAGTCTGTTAATATCAGCTAACATTTTATAAGTCTGTTGGTATTCAGTAAGTTGGGCTGTTACTGCTATAGCCAGCTATGAATAATAATACCAAAATAGAATAATAATAACATCTCTCAACATATATTAAGCTGATACCACATTGATGCCCATTAGAATATAATCAAATATGGACATTGATTCTTTCTTAATCTTCTGGTTCTTTCATGCTGTAATATGATAATTTTTTATTGGTGTCCTACAATAATATTCTTTTCACGCAGTGTGGATACTTGGCTCTTATGATATTAGCAACTAGAGGGGGTGTTACTTGTCGCTTGAGATCCTCAGGTCAGATTAATAGCTGCAAAAGTTACTCTGAGCGTTTTTGCTTTTAATCTAGTTGCGAATATCATCCCATCTTCATGATTTATCTTTTTTATTGCAGATTTTTCTATTCTGATGTCTTGAGATCACAGCAATTTTGTTCACAGGCTCTTGAGTATGGTCCTGTCCAATTGTAAAGCTTGATTAACTTCCAGGTTTATTAATTATAGCTTCAATGAAATTGTGTTCTTAGTCCTACCACTTATATGTGAAACTAATGCTGCTCATCCTTGCCCTTTGTATTGAGGCTCTGATTAGTTTATAATATCAAATAAATTGTTTCCGTTGTTGGGTGTCTAAAGCAAGTTACTCTCTAGAAGCCCAATTTTTAATTTGTATAATTTTTTTTCTTATAAAGTTCAATGGCCCGCGTTCTATTTAATAGCTGTTGTCTGTTGTTTCTGAATAAAAAGGTCAGTGATAGTGCGATTATATCAGTCAGCCGCTTAATCAAACATGTTCATGTACTTATCCTGTATTGTTTACTCTTCCACCCCTTCCTTGTCACTTTAGTTGCAACGTCCAGCTTCTTTGCCTGCAATGTTATAAGTAAATAGAGTATTTTCACTCAAAAGAAAGTTACATTATTAGATATATCATGATCGAGTGTTTAGTAATGGAGGTAAAATTAAACTAGAACTAGAGGTATTCATGAAGTGTGTATGACGAACATTCAAACCTTTATATCGACTTATATATATGAGAGGTTAGTCAGCCCAAAGCGCATTTGTTTTGTAGAAAAAAGATAGATTTGCAAGTACTAGTCCACGTGGATAAATATAGATAGCGGCACTAATGCCCTCTGTTGAAATAGCATACAGTCAACTAAAAATTGGACCTAAAATGTTAACAAGGATAAAACAAATTATAGTCTTGTTGATACTTCAGTAAGGAAAGTAATGACAGCTCCAATCAGAATTCGGAAGGAGAGCAGCAGTTCAGCTTAAGATAGAGGGTCCTAGAGTGTGGTTCATGCCTTCCCTTCTCGACATTAATTTTTCCATGGTTAGTTGTTCTTGTATTATCAGAGTACTTGCTTGCTTCTTGCTCTAGATAATTTTTCTTCCTGTTGAGTTTCTTTAAATAAAATGGCAGTGTACAAGCTCATGAGATGCTCTTCTAACATGAGTTGTCAACTTCATCTTTTCTCGTCGAAAGATGTGAAACCTACTGCTCTCCTTATGTGCAGGTTGACGACATAAAAGATAGCTCGAGTATAATTGGATAAAAGCCAAAACTTCATGCTAGATACAGTCCTTGATGAGTCTAAAACAACCAACCACATAGCTCGAGTATAATTGAATCAAAGCCAAAACTTCATGCTAGATACAGTCCTTGACGAGTCTAAAACAAACAACCACGGTGGAGGAATACAGAGAGATGTTTGAACTTATCTCTGCACCGTTACATCACGTGGAAGAGGAACTTTTGAATGGACGGAAGGATGCAGTGTGTGCAGAAGTATGTTCGCATAGTTCTGGTGGAAGAGAAAAACACGTTGGGTAAAGGTGACGATGGGCTTGTCCGTGTTTCATAGATAATTCAGCTTCTTTTGGGTAGCTATCCTCTTGTTACTGCATGGTTTCAAACTGATAAAGACAGGGCAAGTTTAGCCATGGGAACTTTTGTTTCTCTGCGATTCATCTTATCTACTCTTTTCAGATATTTATTTTTATTGGTATTAATTCTTACTATCCCTCTTGATTGAGAATGATAGAATGACTAACTAATTAGTATTTGGATTGCTTTATCTCTTTTTCATTCATCGTCTTTTTTAGTGTCTCATATAACAGACCAAGCTTAAAACTAATAAGTATTTGGATTGTTTTATCTCTTATTTTTTATTCTCTGTATGTACCCCAAGTTTTAGAAAAAAACTAGATTTCAATTTATATTTTATGGATGTTACTTTTGGCATGTTTTGATTGATTGTAAGGAAACTGATTTTTCAGTTGTACAAGGGAGACATTCCTTTGGCAGAACTTGCTCTAAGTACTAAAGTGTTTTTGTTATTTATTTTTTCCTCTACTTAGGGACTAACACATGGTGTAATGAATCTAATGACTAATGATATCATTCTATTTTCACTATATGCTTCTATTTCACAAAATTGTAGACGTTCATTGTAGACAATAAAGAAATAAAGTAAAAGGAAAGATTGATTAAAGAAAGAAAGTGAGAGAAGTTTTTTCTTGTTCGGTTCGAGTGAAAATGAAAAGAAAGTTATTGGTAAGAATGATATATTTTTATTCAACGACAGAAGTACTCTTATATATATAAAATAATATAAATTTTTTAATTATATAAATAATGGTTTAATGAATATGCATTGTCAGTGTAAAACTATTTATATTGATATATAACAACAACCATTGATTGTATAGTTATTAAATGATTCAACTTTACTGAATCACATTTTCAACAAAGATCCGAACATTCTCTAAACTCACAAAATTGTGGTTGTTCATTGTAGACGATAAAGGAAATAAAGTAAAAGGAAAGATTGATTAAAGTGAGGAGAAAATGAGTGGAAAGTGAATAGAAAATGGGTGGAAAAAATGATATATTTTTATTCAACGACAAAAGTACTCTTATATGTAAAATAATATACATTTTTTATATATATAAAAAATATTTTAATGAATATGCATTATCGGTATAAATAATTTTACATTGACATATAAAATCAATAATTGATTGTATAGTTATTAATTGATTCAAGTTTACCGAATCGCATTTCAACAAAGACCCAAACATTCTCCAAACTCACAAAATTGTGGTTGTCTATTGTAGATAATAAATGAAATAAAATAAAAGGAAAAATTGATTAAAGAAAGAAAGTGAGGGGAAAATGAGTAGAAAGTGAACAGAAAGTGGGTGGAAAGAATGATATATTTTTATTCAATGACAAAAGTCCTCTTATATATAAAATAATATACATTTTTTATACATTTGAATACATGATTATATATATGTATTTAAAAAATAATCATCAAAAACAAAACTTTATTTAAACAATGTGAATAGTATTTTGAAAGAAAAAAAAAAGACATCGACAATGGTGGATAAAAATAGTGAACAATATTATATACACTATTTTCATTTCACGATAATTGACTCATTGAATTATTTTACAGATTAAAAAAAATGAATAAAGTAATTTTATACAATACTTTTTCTTAACTATTCTTATCAAGTATTTGTTCATTTTATCACCATTAATGTAAAGGATACAATAAGATGATACTAGAGTCTATTGTAAAAATATACTTCAAAAAATTTTAAGTTCCATATAGATTAAAAATAAAACTTTAAAAGAGTTTATAAAAAATAAAACCTTAAACCTATAGTTTTACAACAACTAATTAGATCCAATATAAATATAAAAACTTAAAAAAAAGAAAAGAAAGTGTATTTTCTTAAAAGACAATATAACGTTCATTTGCTTCCTATGGCTAATTGGAGCCAAATAAAGAAAAAATGAAAAGAAGACATGTAAGTGCTGTAAATTAAGTGAAAGTCAAATCAAAATTAGTTGAAATCATTATGAAAAGATGAGCCCTCATAACGTAAAATTCTTAGATTTTTACGCTATTTTAAATTACATATAAAAAGAAGCATATTAATTATTCTAAACATATATAGCAAAAACAACCTAAATTATCACATTCAATTGATTAGTCAGTTGGTAACATCATTTACATTGTTTGTATTAATCTACTTAAAATAATTCTTATTTGAATTAGGTATAATTTTAAAAGAATAATTAAATGTGTTGATTTTAATAATAATAATAATAATAAGAGTTTTATTTAGTTAAATATTCTTATTAATTGTAATTAATTGAAATATTTGATGATTTGAGAAAAATAATAATAAATAAAACATTTATTTTGAAGCATATTTTATCTGTTACATGATGTTGATATTTTTAGGTAACATTTTTATTTTACAATTGGTTGAAAGGGAATAATAACTCTTCAAAATAGATGTAGACTTTTTGATTCTTATCTCGCCATTCTAAGCTTTTGAATACTATCAAAACGTATGAAATTTTAATTGAAATTCATTACTAAATACTACTTGAAATGGATGGATGTGAAGTTTTAACTTGTTATGATATATATATATTTTTCATGTATCCGTGGATTTTTCAAGTAACTATGTGTGGAATAAGGATTAGAATTTTCTCTACTCTTTTTTTTTAAGCTGCTAATAACTTTTAAAAAGAAAATATTCTTAATACAAGGATTACTAACAAATAGAAATACAAAAGCTTTTTATACAAAAACAAACAATCAAAATTCAACTACAACTTTACAACTCAATCATATCGCCGAATCAAGATATAACCACCCTCTAAAAATTTGATTGTTATAAAATATAGTAATTTTATACAATACTCTATAGTATTAATTGACATGAAATTAAAGTAATTTATTTGCAATTATTTATATTTGATGTATACTTATAATTATTTGACAATTAATATTTTGTAAAAGTACATATTTGTCAAGAATCTAAAGTCACTGTCATATATCAAATATTATATGAATCTTACTATGAGAATATTGAATTATGATTCCCACACAAATTGTAGATTAAGGCCTAATTGATGGATGACTTAATTATTTCCCTTAATCCATCTCTGAATCCTCCCTTGACTCTAAACTCAAGCCAAATTGTTGGAGAAGTGAAAAGGTGTTAAAGTTAGCAGGACCATTAATATTTGTTAATCTTTTGATTTATGGATTACAAGTTATATCTATAATGTTTGTTGGACATCTTGGTGAATTGCCGCTCTCTGCTGCCTCTGTTGCCACTTCTTTTGTCACTGCCACTGGTTTCAATGTTATGGTGAGTTTAAGATTATTTTTAATTGATTACTTATTTGTAGCTTAACTCATTTCAATTTTGTTGGTTACATCATTTTTTTTAGTTACACTGAAATATAAACTCAATTTACGTGAACTAACTGATTTTACGTAAGTAACTTGTTTTGGTGTAACTGAAAAAACAGAGATCTGATTAACAACCTTTAAAATAGACGCAAAATGTGTAACTGTGTGAATGTACAAATATTTTGTTAATTGTATTGAAAATGGGTGAAATAGCCTAAAAAATGATGAATATGGTTCAAAATTTGAAGGAAATATATCTAACTAATTTTTGTTTATATTTTTAAAATGGAGTTTGTTTTGGTGAAAATATAGTCAGGAATGGCATGTGCATTGGATACCTTATGTGGACAGTCATATGGAGCAAAGCAGTATCACATGTTAGGCATACTTATGCAAAGAGCAATATTCATTTTGATGATTGTTTGCATTCCAATATCAATTATTTGGGCAAACACAAATTCTATTTTCATTTCATTTCACCAAGATCCTGAAATATCTGCAGAAGCTGGAAAGTATGCAATGTTAATGATTCCAAGCCTATTTGCTTATGGTCTTCAACAGTCCCTTAATAGATTTCTACAGACTCAAAATATTGTATTTCCATTGATGGTGATTGCTAGTATAATAACTTCACTACATGTTCTTTTTTGTTGGATTATGGTTAACAAGACTGGACTTGGAAGCAGTGGTGCTGCTGTTGCAAATTCTATGTCTTATTGGCTCAATGTTATTATGCTTATACTTTATATCAAGTTTTCTTCTTC
The DNA here is from genome assembly GCF_000331145.2 of Cicer arietinum. NCBI lineage: Eukaryota > Viridiplantae > Streptophyta > Magnoliopsida > Fabales > Fabaceae > Cicer > Cicer arietinum. The sequence goes on from NC_021167.2 coordinate 26,139,685, forward strand.
TTGTAACAAAACATGGACTGGATTTTCCAAAGAGGCATTGCACAATATTCCTATGTTCCTTAGGCTTGCAATTCCTTCAGCTGTTATGGTTTGGTAATCACATTCTTTGATACTATTTTGAATTAGGTGTTCAGTAAATGATTACTTAATTGTCATATTCATGCACCAAACTTAATTAACTATATATTTGAATTGCATTAACCATCCAATTTGTTACTTTTTCAATTCCTTGAGATTTTTTTAATGTTGGATCCATTTGTTATTATGATCACAGCTTGGAAATGTGGTCATTTGAGTCTGCAGTTATCATTTCAGGTCTTCTTCCTAATCCAAAGTTGCAAACATCAGTGCTATCCATCTGGTTGGTTCTATAATTAAAATCATTTTCAATTTCAATGTTAATTACTTCACATTATTGTTTTTGATGTTTTTAAACCTATTAATTGTTGGTGATTTGGTTTTGTCAGTTTGAGTTCAGCATCAATTGTTTGGATGATCCCCTTTGGACTCAGTGGAGCAGTAAGGTTAGTATTAATTTCTTATGCTTTTGTGTGTGTATATATATATATATATATTTTCCCACCGCTGTCACAAAATCAGTGGTGGAGAAACTCGGTAGACATAAAGTGTAAATATAAAATTTTAGAGCAGTAAGAATATCAATGCAATTTTTTAAAGGTTAGGAAATACTATAGAGCCCTCCTTAATTGGGGGCCTTGTGCCAATGTTTGGGTTGCAAAGATTGATTGTCGGCCTTGGATAAATATATGTGTGTGCGCGCGTGCGCATGCGAGTAGTTTGTATTATTGCTTGAATAATTGTTGCAGCATTCGCGTTGCGAATGAACTTGGAGCTGGTCAACCAATGGTTGCACGTATGGCCGTATGCATCGTTGTTGTGATCGGAATTATTGTGAGCATGGTAGTTGGAACGGTTATGACGGTTTTACGCAATATATGGGGCTATGCTTATACCAGTGAAATTGAAGTGGTTAAACAGATTGCAAAAATGATGCCAATTCTTGTTGTATCCAACTTTTTAGATGGACCACAATGTGTTCTTTCAGGTTTCTCATATTTTATATCTTTGAAATAAAAAATTGATATATATTATTTCTTCATTTTATGAAATATGTGATGATTCTTGCAGGTACTGCTAGAGGATGTGGTTGGCAGAAAATTGGTGCTTATGTCAATTTGGTGTCATACTATTTGGTTGGGATTCCAGCTGGCATTGTAATGACTTTTGTATTTCATATTGGTGTCAAGGTAACAAAATAATCTTTAACTTTTAATTTTGATCTGTTTAAGTTTTGTTCGTTTTAATAAGAGACAATTAAATCAACATGATTTCATTAAACATGTGCTAATAAGTACTTAATGTAGGGACTCTGGTTGGGAATGATATGTGCACTCACAGTTCAAGTGTTTTCTTTAATTATCATTATAATACGCACTAATTGGGAGAAAGAGGTGAACTTCTTCATTTTTCTCATTGATTTTATAAGATCATTAAATAATCATGTGTGATCCATTAATTGGTTTATTTTTATGAATCCTTTTATATTCAGGCACAAAAGGCTACAGATAGAGTCTATAATTCAGTAACACCAGAAGAATGAAAATTTGACACTTATTATCATTTTATCTATCTATATTTATCTTCAATATTAATGTGTATTCTAAATTTGAATAGATCATATGCAAATATTGTGTTTATGTGATGCTTTTTGTAAAACTTAGCTTTCTCTCTTATTTTATTTGTTATTAATAACTCATTAATAGATTTAGACCTGTACAATGTGTGAGTGAATAGAATATATAAACTGATTAAGTTTTTAAAAATGTTAGATACATACAATTATACCTTTTATCAGATAAAATGATTTGTGGTTTAAGTTGATTAAATAATTTGAAAGTTGGTAAAGAAAGATTCTTGCTTCAATTCATTCTTTCAATTCCTTTCATAGTGAATTCCTTCATTTTTATCAATTCTTTCCCTTGAAATATTTGGTAGAATGGAATAAATTCCCTAATTGTATGAACTGTGGTGTTTGGATATGAGTGTTAGATTGTTAGTAGTTGGTGGAACAATTAATTTCATATGTTGAACTTTGTTGTTAGCCTCACTAGTTTGGTTGTTTATTTCTTTCAATACTCGTGTTGCATTTACAAAAATAAATGTTAAGAAAAATTTCAGACATAAAAAAAAACACAAATGTTCCTAATCCTACTTTAGGTATTATGCTGTCAAATAGTATACTTATAAAATTATTGAGACCATTGTCATTTTAATTATTCTATATACTTAAACGAATTCAACTTATATAACATTCAACTTGCATTCTTAAACGAATTTTGAATTATTTTCTGGAAATAGAATGATAAGTTTAACCAAGTTGAACACATAATAATGCTTAGGCTAAACAACATTTGCGGTCACTTAACTTAATTTCAGTTAACATTTTAGTCTTTTATATTTTTGTGTTTTTTTTTCTTCGATTTGATCATTTATTTTAATTTTAAGTGACAATTTGATCATTTATGTTTTAAAATGTCAACAATATTATCTTTTTTTATACAAAAATTCAAATTCATCAAAATTTTCAAAGAAAACCCATAAAATTAATTATCATCTTCAATATAATGCAGATTTCATCAAATTCATAACTTAAAATTTCAAATAAATTCATATTTGAGTTATGCATTTGATGAAATTTGCATTATATTGAATATAATTATTAATTTTATGGATTTTGTTTGAAAATTTTGATGAATTTTTTGAATTTTTCTAAAAAATAAAAATAATACTATTGACATTTTAAAAGATAAAAAATCAAATTATCGCTTAAAATTAAAATAAATGACCAAATCAGAAAGAAAAAAAAAAAGATAAAAGACTAAAACGTTAACTAAAATTAAGTTAAACGATTACATGTGCTATTTAGCCTAGCGATTAATACAATCATACATTTGTTAAATTATTTGTGTTGAGTGAAATCCAATTCAATTGTGGGACTTGTGAAAGCGTCGAAATATTCCGCTTTTGTTCTTTGCAAGTGTTTGAGGTAAAAATATAAGATTAATTTCTATGAATCAATGCATCAAATCACATAATATATCTAAAATGTTTAGATATGATGATAGGAGTCTCTTTTAGTTTAATCAAAATCTCAAGTTTAAATTTGAGTTTAGATATATTGTAATCTCAAAACCTTTAGAACGAATACGAGATGGAGTTTGAGATCTATTTTACATTATCATTCAATAAAAAATCACCATTACGTCGTGTCACACAATTAACTTTAAAATATTTATTTTTCTAAAAGTGAAATAATTTGACAAAATATATTATTTTTATTAGACACGCCGGTGCAACACTAAAAAATATATAAAATATAAAATGAATTGAATTATTCCTTTTTATAAAACAATTTCAATTATTCCAGTATATATATTATTAGTGTATTATATTAATAATACACTAGTAATATTATTCTATTTAACTATTTTTTTCAATTATATTTTATTATATATGTATATATTAAAATAGTTAATAAAAAGAATAATTTTTTTCACAAAAGAATCTTATATATAGAAAGAGAAGTAGTATTATAAATTTACTTGTAGTCATTATCATAAATGTCCTAAGATGCGGTTTTTTTTCTTTTCGTGTAAATTATTTCATATCCAAGTATTATTTTTGAATATCAAATATGAATCTTTTTTTGTCAGAGATTTAAATTATGATTCCCACACAATTGTAGAGAATTATCTTTAATGGTTAACTTGGTATAAAAGGAAAGTCATTATATATGGTTTCGATGTTATGGTGAGTTTCCTTTCCATTTAGTTAAGATTATTGTTAATTGATTACTTCTTTGCATAACAACAATGAACTTATTTTGAGGTGGGTGTGAGATGTGAAGCTTCTATAGTTTATATTACAATTATAAATAAACATGTATTTTCAAAGAAATAGGTCAGGTTTGTGACAAAATTGATGTATTTTGAAATGAAGTTTGTTTTGGTGAAATTACAGTCAGGATATGCACTGGATGCCTTGTGTGGGCAGTCTATAGTTATACTCAGATAGTTAATATCGAAAATTAAGAGTCGTAATGTATATTTTATTTTTATTTATTTAATTAGAAACGATTTTTTTGTAAGAAAATTTTATAAATACTATTAATAAATTTTTGACATTAAATTAAAAAATTATAGTTAAGTCAAATTTATTGAGATTGCGCTTGCGCTGATTTAGTTTAGGAATCTTAAATTAGTTATAAAAGTTTTTATTTTCAAAAAAATAAATTTATTTTCTTGAAAGTCACTCATATTTTATTTTAATCTTTTTAATTGTGTATGAAAACTATCACTCATATTTTTTTAATAATATATTTTATAATGAAGATCACTCATTTTATTATAAAATTTTATTACACAACCACTATTCTTATAAACTAAAAAAAATATAAATATTAAAATTATTATTCTAATCAGATTAATACATTTATAGACTATAAATATCACTTTGAAATTTTTTTAAAAAATTTATATTTAATTTTTTTTTTTACAAATTACACCCACACAACTAACAGTTTATATTATAGTCTAATGAAAAATTGACACATTTGATACTTTATGTCTTACTTCATGACTTAATATATGTATACTTATGGTTAGTTTAGAAGTTTTAGTTTAGTGGTGACAAAAGTTGGTATTATCATCTCCACAAATTGTGATCACCTTCGCACAGCACAACTACTTTAAATTATTATCCTCCCATTTTGGTTAGAAATTATTAAAAAAAATTAATAAAAAAGTTAAACCATACTTAATTAACTAGGTAGTTCAATTGATTAACACTAAATAAATTTTAAGAAGAGGTATCGAGATCAAATGTAGAAAATTAATGTAATTACTAATTTATTAATATTTATATATATAAAAAAGTTAATTTTTTTTTTACTTTTAAAAAATAGTTAACTAACTTATTAATGAGAGTTGTAAATTTTCGCCTTGTTTAACTTAATTTTGATCTTGATAAAATCAAATACAGATTCCAAATATGCTAGTTTCTTGAAAAATTAAAATTGCAAGTTTTCAAATTGATGAGAGTCTGCAAAATGCTTCAGTAGAATCACTAAAATCAACTACAAACAAACAACAATAGTCTCAATAATTTTATAAGTACAATTAGGCAGCAGAATACCTAAATTAGGAATGGAACGTTTTTTGCCCCAAAACATTTACGGCTAAAAAAAACAATTGATAAATATGTATCAAATTGTTATTATAAATTAACTTGTACTTAACTGTCATTTATGTTATAATTAACATTGTGGTTATTATTAGCACATAAAATAAATTTATAACTGAAAAATAAATCATATAATAGTTAACTTTATGGTATAGAATTAAATAATCAATAAAATAGTTAAATTGATTTTCTGTATGGACCCCAAATTTTAGAATATGAACTAGATTTCAGTTTATATTTTATGGATGTTACTTTTGGTATGTTTTGATTGATTGCAAGGAAACTAATTTTTTAGTTGTACAAGCCTACAAGGGAGACATTAATGTATGTACCCCTAAAGTGTTTTTGTTCTCTCTTTTCCTCTGCTTAGGGACTAATGCGTGGGGTAATGAATCTAATGACTAATGATATTATACTATTGATTATATGATTCTATTTCAAGTTTACTTAATCACATTTTCAATAGAGATTCAAACATTCTTTAAACTCCTAAAATTGTGGTTGTACATTGTAGATAATAAAGGAAATAAAGTTAAAGGAAAGATTGATTAAAGAAAGAAAGTAAGAGGAAAATGAGTGCAAACTGAAAAGAAAGTGAGTGAAAATAATGATATATTTATATTCAACGAAAAAAAGTTTTTTTATAAACAAAATGATATACATTTTTTTTATATACATAAAATAAGGGTTTAATGAACATACAATATAAATAGTTTTACATTAACATGTAACACTAATCATTGATTGAATAATTATTAATTGATAAAAATTACAATAATGAGATAAAATAATAAAATTAATGACTCATATTATCTTACCGTGTAAAATTGATTTACACCATTTTCTCTATATATAATATATTATATTGATAAGTATAAATACATGATTATACTTATACATAGTGTATTTAAAATATAAAGTAAATTGGGAAATAATCAAGTCATGTGACTTTGTACACGTCCTTGAGGGATCTACATAATAATGCTTAATACATTCATACATTTGTTAAATTGTTTGTGTTGATTTGGCAATTTTTAGCTATTTGCAGAATGTGTTAAGGATATCTCAGATCATATTTTAAAATTCACAATAGGCTGAGAACAAAATATTGAATAACCATGAATATTACTTTAAACTATCGACCCATAAACATTAAACTCATTTTATATTTGCCAATGTTATATAAGTATAACCTAAATCAAATTCCTAAAGGTTTTATATATACATTCTATTTTGATATGTTAACAATTCAGATCTATGCAAATTATAAAAAATAATTATTATAATAATAAAAATCAGATATATCTAGTTTTTTTTTCAATGTACTTTTGAACAAAATTTCAGGTCTTTCACTTTATGTCGTGTGGCATGGGTCATACATTATTAGTTTGTGTACAAAACACATTAACTAATGGTTGTGAATGTGTTATTTCCAAAAATGAGAAGCTATTAATTCGACATTAATTTAAAGTATGAGAAAAAAAATTGGATGCAGAATGAATTTGTAACAAATATTTTTTACAACCAAAACCACATTCGTAACATTAAGCCTGATGATTTACTCTTAATCAGTTTCGTCTCCTCCAAATATGTTCTTCATCCTCGCTGGTTGGTTGTACTTTCTGATGTTTAGTATTGCACTTTAGGCAACTCGTATTTCTTGCATAGTTATAGAAATCACATCTACAAGAAGCAATAGATGAAATTAAATGAAGTATCTTTTTTTAATTGCAAATTTGCAATAAGATGCCCGGAATGGGGGAAGAAATACATTTAAATTGTGTGCCCTCACAACCTCTGAATGCACGCAATCACGCCGTGTTGGTCATCCGATCAAGATTAGAGAGTTTAAATTTTAATATTTTTAAGATCAAAAGTTTTGTAAAAACAAAAATCAAATCTGCATTAAAATTATGACCAGCCGATCTTGATCGGACAACCAAAATGCATGTAATTGCATGTAATCCAAATTCAAGAAAAACAATGGACTTACTTTGGACAACTCCAATCACCAGGATATTTCTTGGGACTCGGGTTTGGCTCTTCGCAACGGAAACACTTGACTTTACTCGCAAAATTCATGAAATCACACCTGAAAATTACATAGAAAAATTCGTGTAAAGAAAAAAGACTTTTTGTCTATAATGAAGAAAAAAAGGTTTTTATGGTTTGGAGAAGAGAAAGACTTACTTAGGACAACTCCAATCCCCAGGATTTTTCTTGGGCCTTAACTCAGGACACTGCAAACACTTGACATTACTAGCAAAGTTCATGAACCCACACCTACATACACAGGAAAACTCATTATACTTTAACTAACAAGTCAAATCCCGCATATTGATTCTTTTCCATAGGGTAATGATAGGATGTTATTAATCATCATAATGTAATATAAATTTTGCTCTTGTTTGTAACAATGTTGTGAAGCTCCTTTTAGCTAAAATCCAAAGATGTTTGTAATTGTATATAGAAGATTAAGAATATTTTATTTTTTTGCATATGTGACAGTCATCGTAGGACACAAAAGGAGTGGTTGACATAAAATCGACTCATTTGCTAACGTACAAAACAAAATCTAAAAATATTTCAGTGGGAATTTCATTATCAGAGAAAATAGGAGGCTTACTGTGGACATGTCCAATCTCCTTTTTTCTTTTGAAACTCATTCGTGTTGTCGACGCT
>NC_021167.2:26148002-26175002 GCF_000331145.2 Cicer arietinum
ACGCTCTTGGGCCCATCTGCTTTGCATTTCAAACACCTTATGTTTCTGGAAAAATTTAAAAAGCTACATCTGTAGCAAAACCAAAGAGCAGTTAGCAACTCAGCATACCAAAGAAACCAAAAACGGAAAAACTGAACACGAGTAATTGATGACAAAACGAATATGGATAACATAGGGGGAAAATAGGAGAAAAATCTTCAAAATGTTATTTGTCTTGAAGATACAAGTTAGCTTGAAAAGCAAGCTTGTGAAGCAATAACTCATAGAAGAAGCCAAGAGGCACTTCATATATAATTATATTACTGACCAACATTATCATACTTTTGAAAGGAAGCTGATAATCACATGTAGGAATTTAAAATGCCTTAAGAGAAAAAGCTAGTGAGCAAATAGAGGACTTACTCGGGACAGGTCCAATCTCCTTCCTTCATTTCCATAGGAGGGTTAATATCCTTCGGCTTATCATCCTTACAATTTAAGCATTGGATATTCCTAGAAAAGTTCATAAAATTGCATCTGCAGAAAATATGGGGGGAAAAGGAGCTGACTATTAGGATCAAATCAAATCATTCAATAGCCAACATCTAATTATAGATGTCAAGAGACAGAACACTTCTATTAACACAAGAATAATTATGGAAAGTTTAATGACTGGTATCCATGGCAAAGAAGGAGCAAGTGTATTTTTTACAAAAGGACATCTAAAACAAAACCACCCATCCACCAGTCAAATATACTTCTGAATGAATACATCACACAGAAAATAAACTATAATAAACAGGAACAAAAGGTAATAATTCTCACTGCACATTTACAAGAGATAATTTTATATCTATATGAATTGATACATGATGGATCACTTGCTTCATTTCTAAAGACAAATGGATAATGAATGGAGAAACTTTAGTTCTGCACATTAACAATGTCTTTCAAACTCTGAAAATACACTCAAAATAAAAAGTTGAACTTGCAGAAATTATTACACAAGCTATGAATATTTCTTCATGAGTTAATATAACTTACTTTGGACACATCCAGTCACCTTTCTTCATCTCAACATGGTTAGACATCATAGTAGCCCTAAAACTTAGAGGTTGGACTTTTCCAACAGCATCCTGTGCAGTGGACTTTGAACGACCAGGAGCAGGAGCAGGAAGAGGAGCAGGAGCCGGAGATGACTCACTCAACTCTATCAGCTGAGATAGAAGTTTTCTCGCAGATGTTTCGATAACTTCTCGGCCTGGTGGTTTCTCTCCTCCAGAAAGAACAAGTGGATCTATTGCATAGTACAAAAGTATCCGCACTATATCCACAGTTCGGGCATCGGCTTCAGATTCCTTTACAATCACATAAGCTCTGTCACATGAGTCTCGCAGATTGCAAGCACTACAAACCTGGATGGATAGAAGCAAACTTCTATCGTCATCTCCTCGAATTCAAATAGGAGACATAATGAAATATCATAAACTCGTGAAACATTGAATATCTTGCATTTTAAATTCAAGTAGTGCTAGCAATATATTATTTATCATCACTTTTCATCATACAATTTAGTATTTGAGTAAAATTCCACGCCAACCACACTAAATAATCCAAGTCCACTCTCCATTAGTATAGTCAGCACGAGATTTGAGTATTTTATCAGATAACAAAGAGCGCTCGTGCATCTCAAAGTGTATTTTGCTAGCATTTCTCTTATTAAGTATTACTAATATTACTTTCAAATCGAAACCAACCAAAACTTTGAGACATAAATACTTCTATAGACTAAATAACAACTAAAACAATACACGTACATCTCCTTCATCTAATCGCAGATGAGCTCTTAGCCGTTTAGCCGAATTAACAGATTTACGGAGAAGATTAGGACATCCTCCTTCAACAACTGCTTGAATATCTTCCAATGGCAGCAATCTGTATAACACAACATAACAAGCAATACAATTTAAATCAATGCTAATATGCATAACACAACAAGCAATGTGCATAATAAAACACAACACACCACTACATAACAAAGAAATCAAGCTAAATTAATATGAATTTGCATAACAGAAAACAAGTTAAATAAATGCTAATCCTTAGCATGTAATCTAGGGCTGGTATTTTTACTAGCATAAGCAGTTGTGAGACTATTTAGGAGAAGTTATAAAAATTAAAAACAACTTATGACATATCTATAAACTATTTTAAGCTTATTTCCATAAACTCTCCGGGATAGTTTATGAAAATAGTTTATAGCTTAATTATAAATGAAAAGAGTTTGACTTTTTTTATCTTTTGTCGTAAAAATAGTCTATACATACATACTTTTTTTATTTGTAAAGTGCAACAACTAAGGGCCCTTTTGTTCCAAATTATTAAAAGAATGATTTTCACATTCAATAATTTAGAGATTTGTTAGAGATTATTTAAAGAAAAGAAAAATTGTTTTTGTGTTTGTCCACAGTAATCAGTTTTAAAAAAGAAAATGATTTTTATGGGAAGCTACTCTCGTCAACTTATCATTAGAAGCAATTTTTAGATTATTTTCAAATTAACTTTTTTTCCAGAAGCAGTAACAAACAGATGAAAAGTCAAAGGGATTAAAAAAAAAACAGTAACAAACACTCTCTAAATTGTTTATCCAAACAAATCCTTACATCATCAACAACAACAACAATAATAATAATAATAGTTACTTCCTTCATCACAGAAAAAAGAAAGTAACCTAAATTTCTGATGAATTAGAGTATGTGATGGCCAATTAATTAATTTGATATGAAATGAAGTAATTGAAATTAAAATTAAAATGAAAGAAAATAAAAATAACGAAAACGAACTTGAAAAGGTCATAACGGTCACGAGCGAAGCTAAGAGAAGGATCCTTCAAGAGATTGATGTTGGAGTAAACACTATCATCCTCAGTTGTTTTAGAGATATAGCCTTTGGTGGTCAACCGGTCAACGAATGAGATCCATTCAGGCCAAGGATGGTTGACGGAAGATAGAGTTTCTGCAGCGGCGGCGGAGGAAGAAGAGGAGGAGGATGAGGAGGAGAAGAAGAAAGAATCGTGGCGGCGGAGTGGTGGTATGGGTTTGAGGAAGAGTAAATGATGATTGAGTTTGGTGGTAGTTAGAGTTTGAATTCGAGGGATACGGAACAGTGAGGTTCCGTACAGTGCGAGCTTTGAACTTGACATTCTTCTTCTTCCAAATGCTGCTGTTAGCACTGTGACTGAGAGGTTTATCGAGGGTTTTATACTAGGAGATGATAATAACACTTTTACTATTTACACCCCTTTTATATTCCACTCCTTTTAATCTTAAAAAAAAAATAAAATGGAAGTTTTATCAATTTTTTTTTTTATACCAAAATACTCCGCTCTCAGATTTATTGAAAGTTAACTTTTGTACCACAATTTGTTAAAAATCTAATATTATTATTAGTGAATAGTAAAAAAAATTACTTTAAAATCTCACCCCTCAACTAAATTTTCGGCCGTTAATATTTCGTAACCAAATTTCTGGTAGGTATTTGTAATACTGGAAATTTGCTCATTGAAATTTCTGGTAGTAACATTTACAATACTGGAAATTTCAAAATTTTGAAATGTCCGGTAGTTATATTTCTTCACTGAAAAATTCAATTTTTTTGAAATTTTCGATAGTTAATATTTCTTCACTGGAAATTTCAAATAGTTGTTTGTTTTAAACACCTCATCTCCTCAGGTGATCGTGACTGACAGAGAACTTACTTTAATGAATGCAATTAAAGTTGTATTTCCATCTTCAACAAATTTACTTTGTCAACTCCATATTAACAAAAATGTTGGAGTCAAATGCAAACAATATATATTAAAGAAAGATAAGCAAGAACCCATTCTTGAGTTATGGAGGAAAATTGTTTATTGTTCTAAAGAGAAGAACTACGAGAAACTTTTGCAAATGTTTGAGAAAACACGTGTCGATAATATTATTTTCTTTGACTACGTCAGAGATACATGGTTGAATCCTCATAAGGAAAGATTTGTTGAAGCATGGACCAATCGAGTATTGCATCTAGGAAATACTACGACTAATAGGTATGTCATTAAAACTTCACATTTTGTATTATATTTATGCTTATATAGGATTAAACATGCATGATATAATTTTTATTAAAATAATGTCAAATATTTTTTTTTTTTAAATATTAGGGTTGAGTCTGTTCATTGGTCATTGAAGAAATTTTTATAACACAGTAAAGGAGATTTTTGTAAGGCGTGGAATGGTATGAATGACATGTTGAAGTTTCAAATTATTAAGATAAAAGGTTCATTTGAGATAAGTAAGGGTCACAAAGAGCATATACACAACAGTCCATTCTATGAGAAATTGATTTGGGTTGTATCCAAGAAAGCCTTAGCTGATATTGTTCATGAATACAAGAGAGTCAGTTATGTCGGTAACGACAAAGGTGTGTGTTGTTGTATACTTAGAAACGTTCATGGATTACCTTGTGCATGTGAGTTAGCACGATACAAGTTGGAAGGTGTTCTAATCCCATTAGATGTTGTTCATATACATTGGAGGAAATTAACCATGAATAGTGATCAAGAGGAAGAAAAGTTGGCAAATGATTTAGAGTTAGACATTACATCAGAGATGAATATAATTTAGAAAACATGGAAAACACTTAATGTTGCTGGAATAAGGGCATTAAAGAGCAAGTTGCGTGAAATAGCATATCCAGAGACAACATCAATGTGTCCACCATTGGATAAGATCAAAACAAAAGATGGTGTTAAGAGGAAAAAAGGCAATAAGCCGGAGGGATTTGATGTATATCGTGACCCTTCATACTTTAAGCATGTTGATACTCAAGTCTCACAACAAGCATCCAAACAAGTCTCCCAACAAGCATCCAAACAACTATCTCAACAAGCACCTATGACGAGCCAAGTTAGAAAATATTTCGACGAGTTTCCTCCTTTAATTCATCCATATATTGAAGACATAGTTAATGTTAAAGCATATGGAAACTATGTATATCGTGCTATTGTTGCTTTACTTGGTCATAGTGAAGAATACCGGAGCATTGTGTGTCGACAGTTGTATACAAAGATTAAATCCAAACCTGATTTATATGTTGCATTATTCAAGGAACGTTTGCAAGAAGTGACAAACTCTTTACTTGTAACTGAGTTGGCAAACCAAACCAACGAGAAATGGATGAACATTCCTAATATGGGTTACGTGATAGTAACAAAATATAATTTCGTTCTTGTTACATTGGGAAAAAAACTGTTTGACTTTTTTCCCATCGAGAGGTGCACACAATGGAGATTTATCACGTGATTGTGTTATCAGCATTGGTTTTGTTAATGAAAGTCATTGGGTTCAAGTTAAATTGAAAACTGCATGTCCGTTACCTCCACTTGCATGGTATTGAAAAAAGCACCGTAGTGATGAGTCTACATCATGAGCTATAGCTTATGCAGGACGTCTACAACATTGGGGTTCATTAAATTTAGAAAATAATTCAGATTACATGTATTTGGCAGATGATTGATGCTTTTGATATATATGTTGTTTTCAATTTAGATGATTGACACTTTTGAATTATATGATTGACACTTTAAATAAATAAGATAATATTAAAGCAAGGCAGTAAATAAATAAGTCACGCATAATAAAATAAATAAGTTTGAATAAATAAGTCGCACATAAATAAGTCTGAATAATACAACTATAATAAGACACACATAATAAGTCTAAATAATGCAACTATAATACTACTGATAATCTCCTCCTCTAGAAATGGTCCCCATGCCCATTTACCACAAGTATCAAGGTCTTGAAACAGAAATAGATATTTTGCAGATACAAGGGTAAAACTTTTATCAGTTAGAATGGTACATCCTACCAAATGAAGTAGGTATGCCCGCGCTGCACAGTCATATCATCCTTCATGAAGTTGCTTGAAAAATATAGCTTTCAACCACTCAAAACTATATGAGGCACATCTATTGGTCCTAGTTTCAGTTACAACTTCATCATAAGCAACTCCCAATAACTCAACAACAGCAACAATTGCCAAATCTTCATTGACATTAGCGGGAAGTGTGAAAAACTCGGCATAACATGGGATGCTCAAAAGAACCCTAACATCGTCAAGAGTAATAGCCATTTCACCAAATGGCAGGTGAAATGAGCTAGTCTATGTGTGCCATCTCTCAGTAAAAGCAGATATCATATTATCGTCAATCATGTGTAAACTACATCTTCTTAGAGGACATAATTCAGATATAGTAATCCAATGATCTATCTGAGCAGGTAATATATATATGATATCTGTAACGCCCCGTTTTTCAAAGTGAGGGTGTATTTTTTTTTTAAAAAAGAAATTAAACTAAAACAGAGAAATAAACGAGGAAATGCCTTTGGATAAATAATTGAGTCATTATAATTTACAAGCAGCGGAAAAGTTTCTTCAAATATAAATCCAAAGCACTTACACAACAACAAATGGTACATGGAACCCATTCAAATAAGGTGTCAAACTGACAATATTAGTATAAGTACAGTTTTCCAAATTAAAATACTCCAACCCAAAAAGAAGGACGTCTAGTCCCTATACATCAACCTAATCTGATCATCCTACCAAAAAACTATACACCCTGAGTGATCTCCACGCGCCCCGTGAGATCCTCCTAACGTAACTCCAGTCAAGCATTCCCATCTACATTACCATCCGTAGGGTATAAACCAGTAGGGTCGTCCTGACTCTCATCTGAGGGCAAAGCCCAGATTTCCACAATAGTTGTAAAGGTTCACCAACCGAAATTAACAGATAACACATAACATTTAAGTTTTAAATGCACAAAATAACCTTTCAACTAAGCATGCACCTTAAAAGGATTTTCCATATGCTAAAAGTTCATATAATGCTTGCCAATTAACAATGAACTCAAAATGAAGTTCTCAAACCATCAAGTAATACATAACTGACCAAAGCATTGATAAATCAATTGAGAAATCGATTATCTAACTCAAAATAAGGACTTTTGCTGAGCCAATCGATTGCCAAATCGATTTGGTCAGTTCTGCTGAGTTTCTGCATGACCAAATCGATTTCTAAGTCGATTTTGTCAGTTCTGATGAGTCCCTGGGTTGCCAAATCGATTTCCAAATCGATTTCGGCAGTTTTGCTGAGTTCCTGCCTCTCTGCCAATCGATTTCCAAATCGATTTCTTAAAAGATTTTGAAAGACATATTTATACAATCGATTGGCAAATCGATTAGGTCAAAATGGTGAACTTCCTGCAACTCATCCAATCGATTGGGAAATCGATTTCCCTGATCGTTTTTCCAAAAATTCATGCATTTACTCAAGTCATTCCTAATCAAGTTCACAACCTAACACTTAGCAATTCCTACACGATTACCACGGCAATTGGGATCTCGATAACCATCATACTTACACACAACAATCAACACATAACACTTAGCATTTTCAACGCAATTACCACAACGACTCAAATTCAAATCACTTAATCATAAAACTCAAATCAACCACGACTCGCGTGCCAAGCACCCTAATGCAATGCGTATATGCCAAAATGCATGGACTCGGAATTCCAAACCAAAACCCTCCTCGAAGGGCCGTAAATCATAATTGTACCGCCTATCGCAGGCCAAAGTACCAATTACCGAGGTGCCACCTATCACGGGTCAGCACGATTTACTAAAATGCGTAAATCATAAACGTACCACCTATCACGGGTCAGTACAGTTTACCGAGGTGTCACCTATCACGGGTCAACACGATTTACTAAAAGAAAAAGCGGGAATCGTAAACGTACCGCCTATCACAGACCAGTACTGTTTACCTAGGTGCCACCTATCACGGGTCAGCACAATTCACCAAAAACGTAAATCGTAAATGTACCACCTATCACGGGTCAGTACAGTTACCATGGTGTCACCTATCACGGGTCAACACGATTTACTAAAAGAAAAAGCGGGAATCGTAAACGTACCGCCTATCACAGACCAGTACTGTTTACCGAGGTGCCACCTATCACGGGTCAGCACAATTCACCAAAAACGTAAATCGTAAACGTACCACCTATCACGGGTCAGTACAGTTACCATGGTGTCACCTATCACGGGTCAACACGATTTACTAAAAGAAAAAGCGGAAATCGTAAATGTACCACCTATCACGGGTCAGTACAGTTACCATGGTGTCACCTATCACGGGTCAACACGATTTACTAAAAGAAAAAGCGGAAATCGTAAATGTACCACCTACACTCAAACACATCAAATTTCATTTACCCATAATCATACACAAATGAGTTAAGTTCATTTTCCACGAAACATCCATCAAATATAACCAAAACTTAGCTCTAAGATTTTACCCATAAAGTCTTAGATCCATTTTCCCCCAAATCAATACTCAAACCCTAACAAGATCCTTTCCACACAATCACAGATAAGTCCCTAAATGCAAACTAAAAGTTTGGAAGGAGCCCTTACCTTAACGTTAGCTTTAACGTGAGTTTCCGGTACCGCGAGTAAAACCGGTAAAAATCTTCGCTCGCAACGTCGCCTCCAAATTGGTCCCCTAGCATCGTAGCGTGGTAGTGAGCAACTTTTCCTTCTAACTCTTCGCGAAACGAAGCTTAGATCTAGGAGAAACAAAGGGGTTTGTGTTTGAATCTCTAATACCGTTTTTCTTCGTTTTCGAATCAAAGAGGAAGAGTGAAGTTAAGAAATCCTTATCCTAACACTCACCAAGCTTTGGGTTTCTAAACTTGAAGAAAGAAAGCAAAGAAGGACGAAAATGGAGGAGAAGAAGGAAATTGGTGCGCGTGAGTGACAGAGGAAGAAGATGGAAAAATCAGATTTTCCTTCCTTTCTTTTTCTTTCCTTTGTTTTTCCTTTTTTCCTTTTTCCTTCTTTCCTTTTTATATCCTTTTCTTTTCCCTTTCCTTCCTTCTATTTTCCTTTCTTTTTCCCTCCAACAAAACATAATTATATATTAAATATAACTTAACAAATATCTCAAATATCTAGATATTTGTTAAATTACCATTTCACCCGTAACGCATTAAATTCTCCGTAAAGGATTCACCGCAGTTAATTTAATTTATTCATCGACGAGTAATTCCAAACGGCATCAAAATAACTTTTTGATCATATAAACTTCAAAATATTATTAACTTTGGCTAAAAAGCCTCCGAGCCCAAAATCCAAAATACATAAAAATACATAAAGTGTACTTTAAAATTATGGGTCTTACAATATCAATGAATTTGTCTTGCTTTTTGCCATTTGAAACAACTTTCAAGGCACATCTATCCTGTTTAATTAAAAATAACACACAATAATTTATAATCTAAATATACAATTATATATTAAAGATTCCATATTTAAATATACAATTAAAAATAATACACAATAACTTATAATCTAAAATCAACTTTGTAATAACCTATACTACAAATATATTAAATATTATAATATTTTGCTATATTATAATATGTAATAAAATAAATTATTTACTAACATGTACATTCCACACGTTTATTGCAATATGGTGCTCATAATCCTTAAAGACAGAAAGATCATAAGGACCTCCAGGAAACATGGATTCTTCAGGTTGGTGATGCTGACCATGTTCATCATCAAACTGGTGCTGTTGATCATGTTCATCATCAAACACATCATCTTGTTGGGGCTGTTGATCCTGTTCATCATCAAACACATGATTTTGCTGAAAATCATGCGCTTGCATTTGTTCGTTTCTTTGTCTTCTTTTTTCAACTGCAGCTCTCCTATTTGATTGTGCAGGAGATCGAATTCGAGAATGATCAACGTCTGTTTTTGCTCCTCTGGTCCTCACTAACAAAATTGAATGAAAAAAAAATTATGTAAAAAAAAAAAAATTCAAAAAATACATACTGTACCAGAAATTTCAACAACAAATGAAATTTCCGGTGAACATATCGGAAATTTGAAATTTCCGGTGAACATACCAGAAATTTGAAATTTTCGGGAATATCATTCGGAAATTTGAAATTTCCGGTAATGAATATAAGTACCGGATTTTTCAAATTTTCGGTAAATTTTTTTTCTTTTCAAAACTTACTTTTGCGGAAATATCAAATTGTGGGGGTATAACTGTTTTGATTTTTACTTATTTGGATTTTTACTGATTTAATAAGGATATTTTGGGTATTTCAACCACACAAAAATTTAAATGGGGGTGTAGAAGTTTATTTGGGGGTACAAAAGCTAACTTTCTAGTTATATATACCAGATTGCCCTAATTTTTGGGCTCAATAGGAAGTTGTTGGCCTAGAGTGCGACCAGCTGAAGAAGATTTTGAATTGGACCTACTTGGAGGTCGCTGGCCCAGGATGCGACCTCCTACTAGGGTTGAATTTTATTTTTTTTTGTTGTTTTATGTATTATTGTATGAATTAAATATATTAAGGCTAAATACCACCTATAGTCCCTTAACTTAATTTTAGTTAACGTTTTAGTCCTTTATCTTTTTTTTTTCCCGATTTGGTCCTTTATTTTAATTTTAAGTGTCAATTTGATCCTTTATGTTTTAAAATATCAACAATGTTATCCTTATTTTTTGCAAAATTTCAAAAAACTCATAAAAAATTAATTATCATCCTTATTATTATTATTATTAATTTAGTTATTTATTAATATATTTAATTCATATAAAAATACATTAAACGGCAAAAAAAAAAAAACCCTAGTAGGAGGTCGCATCCTGTGCCAGCGACCTCCAAGTAGGTCCAATTCAGAATCTTCTTTAGCTGGTCGCACCCTGGGCCAACGACTTCCTATTGTGCCTAAAAAGTAGGGCAATCTGGTATATAAAACTGAGAGTGGAGTGTTTTGGTATAAAATAAAGAAAAATGGGATATATTGGTAAAAAAAATCCAAATAAAATACCTAAATTATTCTTGTCTATATGTAATATTCTTAAAACTCCATCTATTCTTTTATCACTATTCTTAACCTCATAACTCACATATCACAAAATTATCCATAACTCACCCATCATAACTCATTATCATTCAAAACTCACATCACTCACTCATAACTTACACCTCATTAGTCTTCTTTTCAAATTATGGTTAAAATGACTCAATAAGGTATCTTTATTGATATGTGTTTTAGTTTTTTTTTTTTTCTTCAAAATATGGAGATTGTATATGAATTCAGTTCACGTACGCTGTTACCTTACATGAACTGAACTTACATACGTTATCAATTTTAAGAAATTTCAATAGTAAATGAATTCAGTTCACACAAAGTTACATGATTTAAGATTGTGTAGTTAATGGAGTTTAAGAAGTCATAGCTCTTACGTGAACTGAATTCACGTACACTTACGTTAATTGAATTTAAGTAAATGTAAGTGAATTCAATTCACATATAAGTCATCTCAGTTAAGCATGTGAGACTTACGTGAATTGAGTTCACATACGTTTACTTGATTTCAATTCACTTAAGTGTACATGAACTGAGTTGACGTAGGAGTACATAAATTCAGTTCACGTAGGAGTATCGCATATATTTGAATTTTTATATTTTTTATATTTTTTATATAGATAAATGGACCAATGGGGAGACAATAGTGATGAAATGTATGAAGGTTTGGAACTTGATTTTGAGGAAATGTGTGATGGTTTGGAACGTGATTTTGAAGAAATGTATAATGGTTTGGAACCTGATTTTGATGCAATGAATGATGGTGTTGAACCTGAAACTGAAGACGCTATGAAGGACGGTGTTGAACCTATTATGGTTGATTTGACTTATGTGTTTACCATCGACATGATATTTGACACGCGAGATGATTTATTGAGATGGACTAGAAATGTTGAAAGGGAAAATGGAATTGTCGTTGTTATTTTTAGATCTGAAATTGCGACAACACGACCAAGAATAAAGACAAAGTTAATTATCGGTTGTGAAAGAAGCGGTAAATATAGACTTTGGAAGAATCCTAAACCTATGAGGAGCACTTGGACTAGAATATGTGAATGTTTGTTTAGATTGAGAGGAACACCATCAAGTATTGTTGAATGATGGTATATGCATGTAATATGTGGTCTCCATAAGCATGAATTGGCCAAAAAATTGACTAGTCGTTCTTTTTTAGGCCGATTGTTTCATGAAGAGAAAAATGTACTTGGTGATATGATGAAGAACATGGTAAAACCAAAAAAACATATTGATGACGCTAAAGGATCATAATGTTGAAAGTTTGATGAACATAAAACAAGTTTACAATGCACGTCAAGCATATCGTTCATCACTTATAGGTAATAGAACTTAAATGCAACATCTTTTGACATTGATGGAACGCGACAAATACGTCTATCGATATAAGAAGGTTGAGGGACATATTTTAGGTCCATCCAAGCGCCACCACTCTTGTGAATAATTTTCACATAGTATTGATTATGTATAGCACATACAATCTCTACCACCACCCCTTTTAGTTCGCAACATCAAAATCAATTCATTGACGAGTGCGATGCTATCAGGTAATACTAGTTGTCAACCAAGAAAATCTTCTGCAATTTGTATTGCTCAACATTGCATTAAAAAATGCATTAAATAATTTATTTAAAACAATAGATGACTAATTAGTTTAGTTATGTCATAAATTTGAATTAATTTACTGCTATTTCAGTTGGACCATCGTCATTGTAGGCAGGTTCTACAACCGAATGACCTACATGGACTGGTTCTCTACGAATGATGTATCGATGAGAAATCTTATGAAACCATTTCATGTAATCGTTCGCACAATATGCAAGTCTCTGTACAACCGCGTCAAGATCAACTACATGCATATCATATTGCGTAAACATTATGTTCATTTCCTTTAGTGTAGTTGTCTAACCTACTACCTCCAAAGGTGAACCATAAATGGTTTGGACATGACCGTATTGACGCAATACCCTATCTGGAAGATGAACATATACTTCGGGCCCCAGCATATCCACCCTCTAAATAATGGAACATCCTCAAATGGTCGCCTCACTCGATGCTTTTTGTATGGTGTCCAACATATTTGATCAACATCAATCTCGTCAAGAGCTTTTCCTAAATGGAACAACCAAACCCTTATCTCTCTTTGGCTTTCATTGAAGTGTTTTAGGGTTGTTCTTCACATCTCTAAGAGAGGATCTACAGTAATCTACACAAAATGTCGGGAAATACTCATAGATCCAAGTTTGAACATATAAAATAACATATCATTAGTTTATAATTAATAATAGAAATTAAACAAAATAAACAACCATAGAGTTTACCTGTAAGAGTGTCAGATACTCTAAAATCGTTCTGGTCTGATGCATAATCATTTCTCAGAGATTGTCATATAGGTAAGCAAGAGCAGCAACACCCCATGAATATCCCTCACATGAATTGAGGTCTCATAAGCAGTCTAGATAGGAAATGCTAACTGCGAAGCGTGCAACCAACCAAAAACAAAAGAAATGCCCTCGCAGCCATCTGCCAATGCTAATCACGACATCGCTAATGGTATACTTCATTGTGGTTGTCTTCGTGACATTAAACTCAGGATAAGCAACAACCTCAATAACTCTGATAAGTTCAACCAATATATTTGCACCGTCATCATTGATAAATACATTAACAATGAAGAATGCACCGATGATGGGTATATACATCAGAGAGGAGACATCATCTAGAGTAATCATCATCTCCTCAACTGGAAGATGGAAGTTGTTGGTGTCTCGATGTCACCTCTCTACGAAAGCATAAATGATCTTTTTGTCGATCATTTTGTAACTACATTTTAGCAACGAATATAATCCCGAGATTTTAACCAATTGTTCAACCTCTTGATGTTCAATCACAGCTTCTTTTAATTTTTTTCATTGGTAAACACCCTTAGTTCCCCACGATGCTGAAATAAATTAAGCGAAAATATTAAAACTAAAACACATTACGACAACAACTATTAAAAATTTAATATGATTGAGAAAATTAACACGCCATCCCAAAGTCGAGTCGCCACATGATCACCAAATGTACTTAGGACAAACTTGTTAACTGACCCACCAGGATATCCATTAGCCCTTTGAGGTTTATCTGTGTGCTCTGGTTGGGCCTCTTCTTGTTGGGTCTCTTGTTGCTCTTCTTGTTGGGTCTCCTCTTCCTGTCGGGCCTTTTTATTGTAATTGATGCATCTGTAATCAGTGTTGTTCTCGTCGTGCTCGCCTCTCATTGCACTTCTTGTCGCTCCTCAACACGTTGAGCCCGTGTAGAAGTAGTTGGTCTAACACGACGACCCTCATCATAAGAAGTACCCTCATTAGTAGTATCATTAATTATAACTCCACATGCTCTGTTAGTAAACATAGTATCCACCCAAACCCGCTTGATTTGGGCGTGAGAAAACCTGCTTTGATTGGGTACGAGTGCAGGTGCAAATTTTTTCCGAAATTAAAATTTGGGGGCAGAGATGGGTGTGGGGCAGGTGATATCCACCTCGCTCCCGCACCCGCCCTACAAGTAATATTAACGTAATTTTAAAATTTTATATACATATTGAATATAATTAATATTTTTTTAAATATTAAAAATTATAATCTTATCTCTATAGAAAATATTTTTTATTTTATAATTGTCTAATAACAATTATTTTATTTTATTAATTATAATAGATATGATTTTTAAATTTATAATTTTATATATATATATATATATATATATATGAACATGTGCAAGTGTGGGCAGGGAAACTCGAACCCTGTTGCGGGCGGAGATGGAGGTTTAAATTCTACATCCGCTATAAAACGGGGACGGATGTGTGTTTTTCCCGATTAGTCGGATGCGGGGGTGGAGGAGAAAAAATCTACCCCCGACTCACCCTGTTGCCATGCCTAATGAAGATAGAATGAATGAGAGGTTAGAGTTAAAAATTTAATACATAGTCAAAGGTATTTGGGTATTTTTTTTTTTTTTTTTAAATTGAGAGGTGTAAGTAGTAAAAAAGGGGTGTGAGAAGCAAAATTATAGTAATAATAATAATAATAATTAATAATAATAATAATAATAATAATAATAATAATAATAATAATAGTAATAATAAAAGTTCATTAAAAAATTATAGATAATAAGAATAATCTAAAAATTTGATGCAAAATAAAGTATAAATACAATATTATAGAGGGGTAACATTTTGTATTGGTGTTTCAATAGACAATATTATATTTGTGTTAAATTTTATATTTCAATAATATTACTCGACTTAAAAATATATAACAAATATTGATATTAAAATTTAGATAACATGGATATCATAAAACTCAAACAAACGAGTTAATATAGAACATATGTTACACAATAAAATATATATCTAATGAAACGCAACTGAAAATCAATAGAGTCAATACACAAATACATCTATTTCATATTAAAGGGTTCAAATCAAATGCTTTATGATGTGAATTTAATTTATCTATACTATTAAGCATTTTTATATTATCAGTTGATCAATAATCATTAAATTACTAATAATATTTGATTTTTGTTGTCTCTATTTATAATGTCATTCACATAATTGAATATATTTACCATGTAAAAAAATGTATATTATCTATACATGAAAATTATATTCATTCAATATAAAATAAATTAATTGTTTTACATCGTCGTTCAATTATTATTATTCAATATATCAATTTATATTAAACTTTTTTAAATCAAAGATAATTATTAACAATTTTATCAAGTTGAGTAGTGTTCAATTTATATATTATTTATTTATATCTTTTTTAATTTATGAGATCTTAATTTATTAGTTGTATAAACAAATTTGCCAACCAAATTTTTATTATTGTAGGGCACATTGGGTGCTACTTGCAATCAATGCGGCCTCTGAAGTTATATACTATATACTATTTAGATCCCTTGCACGACAATTACAACAATCACTCCGATATAAAGACTATGTTCGACACATAAGTAATATTTATTTATTTCTTACATATATTTAAATAATGTGTTTGTTAATGCTATAATAATCACATTTATTTATTCGATAGTGCTTTACAAGTTTTTCGAGCTCAAAGAGGTGCTACAGTGTCGAAGCAAAAGTCTAATAACATCACATGAATTCCAATAAAGGTTTGAAATATATGCCTTTAAATTTTCATTTACAATCAATGCACAAATATTTTATTGACTTATATGTTTTATTTTATAGTGCCCTCGTCAAACTAACAACATCGACTGTGGGTACTATGTATTGCGATTCATGAAGGAGATTGTTGATAGGAATCAAACTATTATCCCAAAAACAGTACGATATTTTCATTATTTGATTTTCATATATAAATTATGTATATATTTGATTCTAACTGATTTATGTTCAATTTTTATATTGCACAATACTTTGACAATTCCAGTCCAACATACTCTGAGAAAGATCTAATTGAATTAAAGGAAGACCGATGTCAGTATGTGCTTGAAATGAAAATTAGTTGATTTGCTGGGAAATAACATGTTGCAAGGGATCTGAATATATGGTAGCTAGTTCTGTTATGTGTAATTATGTTAGTTATATGTATATGAATAGAGCACAATATCTGAATATGTATATGAATATATGCTGTTGTACAATATCTGAATATGTAGTTATATGAATATGTGTTGTTGTACAATATCTGAATATGTATATGAATATAGTTATGTTGTTGTGTAAAGTTATAAAGTTAAGTTATATAGTTCTGTTTTTGTGTACTGATTGTGTGAACTAATTCTGGATGAAAATGATTTTGGAAAAAAAATTAAAAGACAACGCTTTCTAAAAAAATGCCATAAAAAACCAAAAAGCGTTTTTTAAAAATTTCATTTACAACGCTTTTAAATAAAACTAAAATAAGAATGCACATTTTACAACGCTTATTTGAAAAAGCGCTGTAAAAGGTGCATAATAATGCATATATTGAATGCACCTTCTACAACGCTTCTTTAAAAAAGCGTTGTAAAAGGTCACATTTTACAACGCTTATTTGAAAAAGCTCTGTAAAAGGTGCATAATAATGCATATATTGAGTGCACATTTTACAGCGCTTTTTCAAATAAGCGCTTTAAAAGGTGCATAATAATACATATATTGAGTCCACATTTTACAACGCTTTTTCAAATAAGCGCTGTAAAAGGTGCATAATAATGCATATATTGAATATGCCTTTTACAGTGCTCTTTTCAATAAGCGTTGTAAAAGGTGCATAATAATGCATATTTTACAGCGCTTTTTCAAATAAGTGCTGTAAAATGTGCATAACAAGCGCGCAATATATCTACATTTTTTATAGCGCTTTTTGATTTTAAAAAGCGCTATTGTATCTTTTTACAGCGCTCGATTCTACAACGTTTTTTTTTTTTGAAAAAGCGCTGTAAATAACTTAAAAAAAGCGCTGTAAAATCCTATTGTTCGCATAGTAAATCTCTTTAAACCAACCATTTACATGCAATGAAGTATTTTTGAGGCATCAATCCAGGGACTGGCTTATAAAACCACCACACTTCCGCTGCGCCACTCTGGTTCTTGTTATTAACATTTCAAACCAATTTATATATTACTATATATCTTGTCAAAAATTAGTGGCAATACAAATATGGTCAAAAAAGTGAAATACAAAAATATATTTGGAACACAAAAAAAGTGTCAAGTAAATACTATTGCAAATTATATTTTAATAAATATATTTTATTTTGTATTTTTGTACTAATTTTGTATTTTTGGTTCAGACATATTTTGTATTTTTTTTCTTTCACACATATTTATTGGTTACACATATTCACCCTTCTACAGACATATTTTGTATTTTTTACAAATTTTAATTAATTTTATATTATTATTAATTAACAATTAATATTTTAATTATTTATTTTTTATTTTATAAATCAATTCAAAAAAATGAAAAAAATAAACCTATGTTTAAAAGGGATGCGACTAACTACTATTTCAATTTTATTTTTGTTTCACATGATATTATGGGAATGCAACCTCTGACACGACTCATAAAATAGAATATTTTAATATATAAATTTCAAAATAAAATATTTTAAAAAGCGTATTATAAAAAAAAAATCTCCATTACTTATCTTGTGATCCTATCACGGTGATAGTTAAATTCCCAAGAGCAAAATTGTTGGTGGCCGAAAGGACTGTAATAATGGAACCACATAATGAGTTTTCTTTTAAGAGTTTGTTTGCAAGTTGAATTTTGAAGTGAAAAGATTTTAAAAGATTAAATTTATATTTTTGATATATATTTTATATTTTAAAAAATTAAAAAAACATGATAAATGAACATATAATATATATATATATATATATATATATTTAAAATATCAAAATATAGATTTAGTTCTTTATATTTTTTTCCTCTAAAATTCTCTAAAAACCAATTTCTTAAATTTTATGCACAATATTGATTTAGAGTCTGCAAAATATGAAGCAAAATAATTACACCGTGTGGGATCGGATCTTACGAGGTGGTTGGGTGTGGTGTGTGCTTATAATAAAGATGTGTAAGTTTTTTCTTATTGAAACTTGGAGCTATTTGGATGATATGTGTGTGGTCTTTATAGAAGATGCATAATTTCATTATTTGGATGACAACCATTGTCATGTATGGTGTTTCGTGCTTCGTGATTTTTGGGTAATTTTTGTCTATAGGTGTTAGTTGTTTCACGATTATCATTGGTTGTGTCACTTTGATGTGCTTTTTTATTCTTATTAGACCTTATACTAATAATTTTTGTTTATAATACCTTTTAGCCTTTTCCAAAAAAAGAATATATATGATATTGAAATAAAATTATCAAAATAAAAAATTAAGATGATATGTTATTTAAAAAAATAATCAAAATAAAAAATTAATACGATGTGGTATTTAAAAAAAATATTAAAAATAACAAATTAAGATGGTATAGTTTTTTAAATATAAATTTACTTTTGTTAGTTATTGGGTTGACAAAGATTCGACATTTCTTCATATTCAAATGAACTAGATTGAGGCTCAAGTTGTCATTAGTTAAACTTTGGTTAAATCATTAGTTTTTGAAGGTTCGACCTTTCTTTTGAATCGAACAAATTACGGTGAGTCTTAGACATTGATGAGTTGAGATGTGGTTATTTCATTGGTCGACAAAAGTTCGATCTTGCTTATGAATCAGATAAACTACCTTGAGGCTTAACTTATGATGAATTTGACTGTATATAATTCATTGGTTGATAAAAGTTTAACCTTTCTTATGAATTAAATGAACTATAATGACACTTAAATTGTGATCAACCGAATTTTCTTCTAAATCAAAAGAACTACAATGAGACTTGAGTAGTGACCAATTGTACTATGGTTAGTTCTTTGTGAAGGTGCTAGTAACACAAGAAAATGGGGGTTTGAGTTGTGTTTGCCTTTTTCAATACTATTTTGCTTTTCTTTCAAAAATTGTTCTTTATCACAATGTTTAACTTACTATTAGAAGAGGTTTAGAAACGATAAGATTGAACCATGAAGAACTAAGACGCGAGAGTTAAAAGTGAATAAAGGAGACACAAATATTTTATAGTAGTTCACAACAAACTATTGCTACCTCAAGTCCTCCCCTTACAGAGAGATTTTGCCTTAGGACATTCGAGGGCTTAATCCACTATTTCTATAAATAGTTATACAAGTATTCTTTACTCTACCTCTTTAGGCTTTGAGTATTTTCTATAGCCTCTCCAGGCTTTCGTTCTCAGAACCTTTCTTCAACATTCTAGCATCCTACTGTTGTGGTTCATGAATGTCGTTGTACCTTTTTCAGCTACCTCTTTGAGGATGTGAGAGTTGTGCCATATCGAGCTAATTTACATTGGTTCTAATTTGTTTCAGAATTGACACAAAGTTGTGTTAGGATTCTAATTCTCATTGAGATGACGCTACATATTAAATCCTATATCAGTGCAACTGTGTGAAACACTTTGACTTATTTACATCAACTGTAAAAACTCTCTATGAAAGCATAATTCACTCAATCTTTTGGTTTGATGTGTTATTGGTTTTTTTTCTTCTTTTAGCACATAGCCTTTTTATTTTCTCTCTTTCTTGCTCGCTTTCCCTCACTATATTTAAAGGACTAAGTGAGTTCTTCTTATAGACAGAGTCAAAATGTCCGTTGAGAATGTTACTGTTGGAGATCTTCAAACATTATTCAAGACATATCAAATTTTAATGACTATCCGTATATATCTCCGTGAATGACTCCGAGTATCTTGGTATTCAGGAAAGGGAATCAGAGGATACTGTGCTCAAATCAATCATTAAAGACTTTCAGACACATAGCAAATTCAAAATGTTTGTTAAAGGATGTGAAGTTGCTTTTTCTTCTTTGAGTGTTGACTTTTTCAAAGGAGACATCAAAGTTTTGAGTTAGAAGGTTGATATGATTATCAGAGGGAGAGACAGTAATTTGCTAGTCACGCTTGTTAGAGGTAGAGGTAGTAACTAGCTTGTCATATTTATCATATGCAAAGCCAATTTAATTTTTGTCAAGCTTATTAGAGGCAGAGGCATAATATTTCTTGTTACGCTTGTTAGAGGTAGAGGAACATAATCCTTTTTGAGTTCATCAAAGGTAACCGAGGTACTACGTTGCTCGAATTCTAGAGTCAAGTGATGCTTGCGACAACATAGGTGTGTGTCAATAGACTTACGTTGTCAAGCTGATGTAAATTCTTGGTTTCTTATGCCTTTGTCCATTCATCAGAGGATAGACCTTATATAACGATGCATGCTCTGGTGCGCTTTTCTCCGCATAATATCTTTTGTTTTATTATATCTTGCTCCATTAGAAGATTTCTAACACATTTGTTAACATAACTCTTGCATTTAATTTGCACACTTAACATATATAGTTAGGAGATATTTGTTCTTTATTTATTTGTATTTGTTATTCTCAAAGCATCAATCAAATGATTGTATTTAAAAATACTTTTGCACTAACACTTTGGTCGAAAAAGGTTTGACCTTTGGTGGGGAAAAATATTTTACATTATTGAGAAAGTTATCTCTGGTTTTTCTCAACATATTATTAAATCAATTGGAAGTACTTAGATTCGATGTTGGATCTGTGGAATTTTGTTCTATATGGCACAAATGGATGCAAGCATTTTGTGTTCTATCTATTTTGGTTAACGGAAGAGTTCAAGGTTGAAAGGGTTTGAGGCACGGTGACCAAGTTGCAACGTTTCTATACCTTGTGTTTTAGCTCACTGTCTATTTTGGGAATACCGAATGTCATTGATTTGGATAACACTAATTGAATAATATTTGTGAAGTCTAGTGAATCACAATTATGCTTATTAGTCTAGTGGAATACTGAATATCATTGATTTGGATAATATTGATTGCCTCTAGTTCCTGTTTGTCTCTGGTTATGTTGGCCTTTGATTCTTGTTTGCTTCTAGCTTCTAGTTGCCTCTAGTTCTTGTTTGGCAGTTACAGTTAGTTATTGTTATAACTTATTTGAGGGAAGGGATAGCTAATTACAATTAGTTTGTTATTGTTCTGGGTTGAATTCATAACAATTGAGAATATTGTCTTCTATATAAGAGGAGAAATATTTTGTTGAGCAATACTTCCTACAATTTCTCTAAGTGTTACACATGTTGTGTCTTGTCCATCAAGTATCACTTAAATACTTTTGTATATGTATGAATTTATTGGACATTTTCTTCGTGAAGATGATATCTTAAAGATGCAATAATCGTTCTCTTGAATGATTGATATACTATATGATATTTTTTTTTTGAGATTCTTCATTATTGAGTAGATACTTATGTACTTGTTAATGTGAATGACGTATTGCTTATCCACTTATGTGATTCATATTCCTTAAACAAAACTCAAGTGCAATTATCAATAGATCATCATTCATAAAACTTAAACATTTATTTCATAAGGTTTGTTGTTATTAAAATATATATCAAAAAAATTATTACCTCAATAGATTTGAGTTATTGTTTAAGATGTTATAGGATATTTAATTGTCACAATTCGTGTCCCAAAAATACAAGATTAATTTTGGTTGACACGCGTAAATATATCCATAAGTTTTTTCTTGTGATAACCAAACAAAATGTACATTCAAAAGATCACATCAACTCAAACAAAGTCTTAGTCGTAACCAAGCAAGATGTTCATATTGAAAATTATTCAAATACAACAAACCCTTATTTTAATCATCGAGTAGATTGTTTACTAGTCGATTTGTGTGAAATTTAGGGATTTAGTGGTAGTTGAGACAAATACAACAAACCCTTATTCAAATACCACTTTTTGATTTGCTTTCGCAGTATTTTTTTTTTCTCTGGATCAAAGAAAAGTTCAATTGAGGACTGGACTCGCATACAAGGTTAGACAAATTATGAGTAATGAACAGTTAAAGAAAGATAAATAACTAAGTAAAAATTAAAGAGTTTTAAACCAGGAGCACACTTGAGCTTTAGTTTTTATTTTTTATTTTTGAGTGAGCATTATTAAATGTCAAAAGAACAACAATAGAATCCAAGATTTGGTTAAATGAGAAAAAAAAATTCAGAAATTAATTTCGTGATTTTGATCACTTCCTTGAAAAACTTCAATATGCAAACCAACATTTGAAATCAAGTTAAAAAAAATACAAGTTTATCATGTCTATTGATAGCGTTTCAGCATACCGAGTGTCGAACTCAAGGATTGCGTTTTACTATTGAATTATATTTAGTTACTAAAATTGAACAAAAAGTTCGCAAGTTGATTGAAATAACATTTAAAATTGACAACAATAGTAAAATTGATCCTTTATAAATTGAGAAAAATGTCAGGGATGAGTTTCACTTCGAATCCAACCTTGGTGTCTAATTTGATCCTAGTTATTGAATTCCTTTATTGAATTATTACCGAATTCTCTTTATTATTCTTGCCCTAATGTCTTAGTGACAGAACCTTTAATTCCAAAGTAACCCCTAATTCCTTAGTAGATTTAAGATTAGAATTAAGCATTACCGTATAGAAATTCTCTTGTAAATTATTGCTTTGCAACTAATTTAATTGGTTTCATGACCTGCACCTATGTCTAGACTACAAATTAATGAATTTCTCATCTCAAGCATTCGTAAAGTCCACTTCCGTTTCAAAATACAAATCGTAGAACATTTTAATGTTGATCAAGAGATAAAAAGAATTAAGCACGGAGATGAGAAAAATAATTCAATAAACTCATTCATATAACTAGAAATCAAATCATAAAAATAAGGGTTTCATCTTGTTACACTCATCCCTAACAAATAGGGTTTAGTTACTCATGACAAACTAAAAGAGATATAGATTAGAGAAGAATTACAAGAAAGATTCATGAATGATTCTTGATAAAACTGCTCCAATGATGTTAAAAACAGCCGTCTTTGAGTTTCAGTGCTAGGGCACAAGTCTCCCAACTTCCCAAGAGTCAAAAAGATCAATAAAACAGTGAAAAGTTTCGTTTTTATGGTTGTTGATGCGCGTCACGCCCCCCAGGCGCAGGAAACGCGCTCCAGGCGCGCCTGGACAGTGTTACTAGTCCGCAAATGCGCCCCAGGCGCAGAAAACGCACTTCAGGCGCGCCTGAACAGTACTGAATGGCTGGAATCGCGCCTCAGGCGCGGCTGACGCGCTTCAGGCGCGGCTGACGCGCTTCAGGCGCACAACATCTATTGTCTGACGTATATTGCATTTTTCTCCTCTTTCGAGTCTGAATTGGTTTCCGGTGTCTTCATGAAAGGTGTAGCTATGGATCTTAGCGTTCATGTTCACTTGGTTTGACTCAAATTGGATATCTACAACTCCAGATATGACTAAAGTACTCTACATAGGTTATGTTGATTTCTCACCAAAATTCAACACTGCACTAAAACAAAGTAATAACACAAAACTCCGAAAAATCCCTACTTAATCAAGGAAATAATAACATAAACATTTCATTAAATCAAAGAACTAAAATCAACAAAATATATCAAATAACTCCTTAAATTAACTAATGATTAAAGATAAATAAGACTAAAGTCAATGAAAAATATGCATATGATGAAGAGTCATCATCTATGCTTATCAATATTTTCACTCAATTGGTGTGATTTTGTGTCTTGAGGACTGTAGACTCCAACATGGTTGAGTGAGTGATGACTTCTTGGAAAAATGTGATCAACTATAGTTTTTGACTACAATTGTCGAATCATTTTCACCACCTGAGTTTTTTGTATTGACTAGAATACCTCAAAAAACTCAACTCTTTTTGGTCAAAGATGTTAACTGAAAATTGCCAAAAAATTGTTAGATCATGTCAATGTACTTACTTTCTTTTTCTTTGAAGCATTATTTCATTAAGCATGCATGATAGTGAAAGTAAGGTTGAGAGAGTTGATTAAGATGTACCTCAAAAGGAGGATGGAATATTTGTGGGATAGATAGAAAGATATGGGTTTTTGAGGTATATTCCTCGATCCATGAAGGATTACGTTGCTTTACTTTAAATTTTAACAAACATGTATCTGTATCTAAAGAAAGTAGTATTACTTAACTTTTCTCCACAAGCTAAGCAAGAAGGAACATAAAAGTGCCCCATCATGGAAAGATAGTGAGAGGATGTTGAAAAGAAATGGGTGATTGGGAAAACAACACCGAAATTAGTTTAGAAGATATACAAAATGAAAGATGGGGGATGCCCCATTTATGCACTATGTGGATGAAGTGGAAGGTGAAAAAATTAATCCATATTTGAATTTACAGATGATATATGGAGAATCAAAGATAAAGAGTTTTCCTAAATTTGGAATTCAGAGAAACTCAATCCTTGAATGAATTGAATGACAAATAAAATGCTCTTATTTTGGAATATACAAAAGATTATGTATATGTGATTAGAAAAAAATGGTGAAAAGATTGTTCAAAGTTAGAATTTTAGAAGGCACAATGTTTGAAAGAGAAATAAATATAGATGAAGTTAACAAATTTTGTATAGTTAACTACATTAGACTAGACTCTCTAAGGGTCTCTAGTAGAGTCACTAGTTGTCGCATACTAAATTTCAAGTGTTTCTCGAATTTAATGGAGTCGCCACCAAAGTTTATTTTAAAATAGAAAAAACATTAAAAGATATTTTAAAAAAAGAACAAATGGTATTCAAAATCAAATTTTGAATTCGGGAGTCGAGTATGCGTAGAGAATATATTAGCACCCTACAACATCCATTAAAAAACAGTTACTTGTAATTAATCGTGCAAAATTTATGTTAATGTAAATATATATTTATTTTCTCCTTATTAAAATGCAAATATAAATTTTATTTTTATGAATGTGATATTGAAACAAAAATATGCTTAAAATAGTAAGGAAAAAATAAACTTTAAAATAGTAAGTAAAAAATAAACTTTATTATTTCTAGACGATTTATTAAATTATTGTTCGAGAGTGGGATGACACCAAATTTTAAAGAACTAATGAAATTATAGTTGTATCACAAAATAACAAAAATGTAAAGGAAAATATACGGCCTAAGAGCCCAACTTGAATCAATTTGTAAGACTTGACAAAAATATGGGAAAAGGTAATTTAAAAAATGAAAGTGAGAACCATTCAAAAGTTCAACAGATGCAACAAAGTCCAAAGGCAAAAGTTCAACCCTAGGGACAACCATTCCAAACCAAAGGCAGTAGTAGTCAAGAGGCAACCATTTCAGCCCAGAGATAGCAGTTTCAGCTTATGATTTTCTTTTTTATTCTATGATTTTTCCTCCTTCTCACAAGTACTCTGTTTCTATTTTTATGTTTTCGTTTACATATTTTTGTTTTGATGAGGTAGTAGAAAGTTAACCGTGTGATGTACAAAATAAATGATGATTGAAAAAAAAAAGTACATGTAATTAATTATATTACTTTATAAATTGGCAAAACATTATAATTAGGCCACACCATTTATGATCATAGATTTCAGGTACAACTATTGCACCACAAGATCTTGAGGTATAGTGTGACTACAATAAACGTAAAAATAAAAAATGAAACTTCATCAAATTTTAGATCAAAATTCTATTGAAATAAAATAGGATGACTATTTTTACGATTCAGATAAAATAGGGGGACTTAAACTGTAATTTTTCCTAAATATTATTAATGAAAAGCAAGAGATGTGCAAATACAATACATCCAGAACCTCAACAAAACTCTTTAGTCACAAAACTTGCACTTTAATTACAGAAAATATATATTACTAATAACTAAAAACTATCATATTTCACTATAATTAGACTTATTTTTCAAAATACTCACATTAAAATACTACCATCATTAGAGAATAGTAAAAATTATAAAATAAATAAATATAACATCAACACTTTATATTAATTATTAAATCATAATAAATATATATAAAATCAATATGTCATAACAACTATATGAAAATAAAGAAAATCAAACACTATTACTACCATCATAAGATAGTTATTTATAAATAAAATTACTAAAATAGGAAACATTTAAAAATAATTGATATATAAATACGTCCACACTTAATATTAGTCAGACATATTAAGAAATATTACATTAATTATGAATGTATGTATACACGTAAAATCTTATAAAATCTTATTTTTTTTAAATATGTACACTAAAAAAATGTCTTTGATAACTATACTTATATGTGGTTGCACATTTTTCTGTCATTTCCCATTAATTAAGATTATTTTTTCTTTCAAAAAAACAACCACATTAAATGATAAATGTTCCATGCATTTTTTGTTTTATTTCCGTGATATCAATAATATGTGCAAGTTTCAATTAAAAAAGTTCAATGAAATTCAAAAAAATAATTAATTAATTAATTAATTAATTAATTAATTAATTAATTAATTAATTAATTAATTAATTAATTAATTAATTAATTAATTA
>NC_021167.2:26175089-26176810 GCF_000331145.2 Cicer arietinum
ATCCCGGGTTATACTCTCTTTCTGGAGAGAGGTACGAAAATAAGGTCAAATTAGATTGGCCACCTCCATTTCAAGAGAATGATATAGCTATTTGTATAATGGGTACTGTTATTAACGGCGTTGTTTGTCTCTACCAAGGTCAAACGCCTAATGTTGTATTATGGAACCCAACCACCGAGGAATTCAAGGTCATTCCTCCCAGCCCTACTGAGACCCCCGTAATTTACGAGGTTGGATATTTTGAATATAATGGATTTGGTTATGACCTTGTTCGAGATGACTATAATGTAATTCGACACGTATTATATCTATTAGATGTATCTGATACTGATGATATGGAAGATAAGCCAAACTATGTGTCACGTAAAAATACTTGGGAGATATATAGTCTAAGACGTAATTCTTGGAAGAAACTTGATTTGGATTTGCCTCAAATTCGTTCTAATTGGGGAGAACTCTCTATATACATAAATGGAATGTGTCATTGGGCTGAAGGAAATGGAGATGAATCATATATGGTGTCATTTTACTTAAGCAATGAGTTGTTATGTATAACACCTTTTCCCACGGATATGAATGATAGTTTTGATGATTTTGTAATAAAAAACTTTAGGGTATTAAATGAGTCCATTGCTTTGATCTTAAATTATCTAGAGATGGCTACTTTTCATATATCAATTTTGGGTGAATTAGGTGTGAAGGAATCGTGGACTAAACTTTACATTATTGGGCCTATACCTTGCATTGAGCATCCTATTGGAGAGGGGAAAAATGGTGATTTATTCTTTAGAAGAAAAGATGGTGAAATAGTGTGGTTTAATTACAATACCCAAAAGATTGAGGAACTTGGTCTTCAAGCGGATGCATATACTCCTGATATTGTCATTTACAAAGAAAGTCTTCTTCCTATTGGACAAATATATAACTGATTAGTTTAATTTTAACCATTTCACTTAAGAGTTTTATGACGGTGGTTATTAAGATCTTTTTAGGTATATCATAAAATTTATTAAGTATATGAGAAATTAAAATCTGGTTAATAATATGAATCATGTTCTCTAGAATTGATTTTCATGATTACTTTCTTTCTGTTTTCAATTTTTTATTATTTAAATTTGATAAAAAAAATTACGTAATGGACTCTTGTTTGTTTCTCGCAGTCTTTCACATTTGCATTTTATTGTGTATAAAGTATAATTTGATTTGTTAAATGTATTTTGGTATAAGAATGTGAGCACGAATTTCATTAATCTTTTTATGTTTTACTTTATGTCTATGTTTTGACGTTCAATCTTGCATTTCATGATTTGTTTATGCTCAATATTCTTCTATTGTATAAATAGTTCTCTAACACATAATTTGACTAATCAAATGTATAATTTTTTGTTGTCAACTAACAGTTATAGCGTTATAGTACAACGTATTTCGATGAATCCATTATGAAAGTCATGGCGCTATTGTAGTTTTAGTATTAGGACTATAATAATCACTATTCCAATTTTTGTTAGCCGAAATACCGACAATAACAGGGAAAAAAAAAGTAGAATATTAGGTTTTTAAAATAAATAAAAAATCCAAGATTTTGCATGAATGCTAACCATGACCAAAATTTATTTGTATGAAACATGTCTTTTTTTTATGTATAACTTGTTTATTTAGGTATTTATTCGGCTTATGTTGTTTGACCATAACTTTATCCGCTATTTTACATAGTAGATTTT
>NC_021167.2:26176843-26193854 GCF_000331145.2 Cicer arietinum
AATAATAATAATAATAATAATAATAATAATAATAATAATAATAATAATAATAAAAATAATAAAAATATTACAAACATATTTTTATGGCAAATTTTCCATTTGACAATCATTAAAATATCATTTATAATTTTAAGTTTTTATTAATTGTTATTAAGTTTCTCTAACATATTAATGTATTAATATTAACTAATTATTAATTCATATTATTGATACCATGGAAATAAAACAAAAAATGCATCGATAATTTTATCATTTAATGTGGTTTTTTTTTTTTTTATAAATGATTTTAATTAATGGGAAATAGATTTGTTTGGTATTGAATTATTTTACTTTTGTTTGTTAGCATACTTTTAAAGAGATTTTGATGACAGTTTCATGGATTTTTTTCAAGCTCTCTTTTCCTTCTTCCAAAGGTATATTCAAAATTGTATTATTAATATATAACTATATTAAAATATATTGGAGTGACTAAATTTTTAAAATTTTAATAGATAAATAAAAAATATACTACTAGATTATAACATTACTATTATCAATCATATATTATCATCATCATGATCATCACATAAACTTATCACAAATTTATAATATCATTATCACAATCATACATCATCACATAAATTTATCATAAATTTATAACATCACTATTATTGATCGTACATCATCATCATCACATAAACTTATCTCAAATTCATAACATCACAATCATCAATCATCCATCATCACATAAATTTATCAAAATTTATAACATTATTATCATCAATAATATGACAATAATATCAAAAACCACACATTTAACGAAATTGATTCAATCAACACCTTATAAATGCTTTTATCCCATATTTTAATCTCACAATCTCCATATTAGCATGTTAATTAATTTATCACTCAAGGGCTACACGTAGCGAATTAATTTGTCACTCAAAGGGCTACATGTAGCGAGCCCCAGATGAATCTTTAGGAAATATGAATTTTCTGTTCATTTCATAATATTATACTCATGAATTCAAACAATCTTTCACCCTTTACCATATCTCAACGTTTTCACACGCTAATCTGAGTCCACCAAAGAAAGATCTCCATTCATTTGATTTCTCGTTCTCAATCAATCCAATTTGATCCCAAATCAGAAAATAATAAGTGGATAATATAGATATCGTTCACACGGTTGTTTTAATATTGATTTCACGCAAATCGAACTTACAGTGAAGAAGAATGATGCAAAATAAGGAATTCCATAAACAGAAAAGTCATATATTTTATACATAAATTGGGATAATTAAAAATATATGTTTAATTGACTAATTAAATGAGTGGAATTTAGACGAAAACATAGAAAGTTTTCTGAAACAGTTTTATCGACCACTGGTGCCAAACAATAATATAATTTGTAGTGTTTCCTGATTTCCTCCTACTTCCGCGTTGTTGCGGATCTTTATCTCTCTTTCTTATTTATTTTATTTTATTAATACTTAATCTTTCACACACATGGACCAAACTCATTAGTCTCCTAATTTATTTTATGTTTTACTATTACAATATTTATTTTTCTAAAACAAAATTAATAATTATTTAATCTTATTTTTAATACTCCTCCAACCACCATTTCATTTTCAAATCAATACTAATATTTCAAAACTAATATATTATAAATTAGAGTAATTAAAATAACTCATCTTTTAAATAAAAAATATATTTCTAATAACTAAAACTATCATATTTCACTATAATTAGACTTATTATTCAAAATACTTACATTAAAATACTATCATCATTAGAGAATAGTCAAAATTATAAAATAAATATAACATCAACACTTTATATTAATTATTAAATCATAATAAATATATATAAAATCTCAATGTCATAACAAATATATAAAAATAAAGGAAATCAAACACAATATTACTACCATCTTAAGATATTATTTCTAAAATAAATTACTAAAATAGGAAACATTTAAAAATAATCAACATATAAATACGTCCACACTTAATATTAGTCAGACATATTAAAAAATAATACATTAATTACGAATGTTAGTATACACGTAAAATCTTATAAAATCTTATTTTTTTTTTAAATATGTACACTAAAATACTATTATTTAAAAAAATAATATATAAAATACCATTATTTTAAATATGTACACTAAATAATATATATTAGTTATTTATATTACTCATTTAATCCAATATATATAAAACTAATGGATCATACATATAATGAAGATAAACAAAAGGAATTAAAAACAATAAAAAGTATACATATAACAAAGAGTTATATATAAAAAAAGTTAAACAACTATGCATCAAAATTAAAAATATAAAGTACCAAAAATAATGTCTTTGATAACTATACTTATATGTGGTTGCACCTTTTTCTGTCATTTCCCATTAAGTAAGACCTTTTTTTTTCAAAAAACACCCACATTAAATGATAAACGTTCCATGCAATTTTTGTTTTATTCGGTGATATCAATAATATGTGCAAATTTCAATTAAAAAAATTCAATAAAATTCGAAATAATAATTAATTAATATAAATACATTAATATATAATAGAAACTTAATTACCATTAATAAAAATTTAAAATTATAATCCATCTTCTAATGATTGCCAAATGGCATATTTGTAGTAAAATTAGGCTTATAATAGTATTATATATAAATAGATTACATAGTCTCTTTATTTAGTGTTGGATTTTGAGTTTTAAAAAATATTTAAAAATCATAATTTATGTCACCGAAGATATTACTGGGTTGAGTCGCGGACTAGGTCGCTCTCTTTAAGACGTTTCGCGGCACTGCCCAAATTGTGCAAGGTAGACTATCAACCACAATGTCCCCAGGATAAAACAGCCCAGATTCACTGTATCAGAGTTCTACTGCACTGTAGAAAACCGTTCTAGAATTACACCCTCAATATGGCGCTTAAAGTCACTCTTAATATGACGATTAAAGTCATTCGCAATATGGTACTATGACCACTCATAACTGCGACATTACAACCGCTCTAAAAACAAATTGACTACGACATTACAACCGCTCTAGAAAACAAAGGGACTACAACATAACGACCGCTCTAAAAACGAAGGAACTGCGGCATAACGACCGTTCTAAAAACCGAAAGGGACTGCGGCATAACGACCGCTCTAAAAAACGAAGGGACTTCAACATTACAGTCGCTCTAAAAATCGAAGGGACATAAAGAAAGGGGAGAAGTGGCTCAAAAATTAGGCGAGCAGAATATAAAGGGGAGATAAGAGAAAGTTGGGAAAAGCATCCAACTTTGGTGTACTTTTCACAATAGTTTGAAGCTCATTATATAGTGATGGAAGTAAACTCACATATGTTTTCTAAACAATGTGGGACTTTAGTAGGTAAAGATTTGAAACTACTCAAGATACTAGAGTTTTCCAATGTGGGATTTCAAAATTATTTCTTTTTCAATGTGGGACTTGAACAAGTTTCTTTTCACTTAAATTTACAAAAAAAAAAATTATTTCCAATGTGGGACTTCAACAAATTATTAAATTCACACAATAACATACTTATTTTCCAACAATCCCCCACTTGAATTTAAAAAAATATTGCTGAAATAGCATCAAATGCTTCTATAAGATTATGCATAAACAAAGGTGTCTCTTGACTTGAACCTTTGCATAGTAAGTAAGATTCAAATTCAACAAGAGTGACTCGTAGTCTTGAACTCTATCTCTGACATCAAACCCACACACAACCTTTTCATAGGGTGTATTCTAAAAAGCACGTGCATTAATGGTCTTGCACGTGTATCCCAGTATAGTGAACGCTCTACGAATTCTGCCTCAAAATTCCATAGAAAGCGGCCCCATTTCCACATTAACATAAGTGTGTCTATCAAGAGTACTCATGTAGCTTTGTACTCCCTCCACGTAGAGTATATATCTCATTAAGAGTTTCTATTACCTCATCCTATCATCGCTTCAAGAATCATGCTTCTCTGATTTATAATAGCATGTTCATCTCATATCACTTCACGACTTTTTATTACCCATTGAACTTAATTCTTGGGATCTCTAGTCTTTTAGGTCGGGTTACCATCATGAGTGACTCTATAGGCGTTAGTCACATCCTTTTGGATGCATTTATGACTTTATCTTTAGCTAATCCTTTCGTCAAAGGATCTGCTAAATTTTCATTAGTGCGTACGTACATGATCCACTATAACAACTCTTTTAAAAAGTAACTCTCTAACAGCGTTGTGCTTATGACGAATTTGTCGTCTCTTAACGTTGTAGTAACGATTCTCAATCTTTGCAATAGCCGCGGTACTATTGCAGTGGATCAACACAGCTGACAATGGTTTTTCCTACATAGAGATCTCTGCTAGCAAACATCTCAACCAGTTTGCTTCTCCACTAGTAGTAGCAGTAGCTAGTACTATCATTTCATACTCCATAGTGGACTGAGTCAGTATCGTATGTTTCTTCGATTTCTATGATACAACACCACCGAATATACTAAAAACATAGCCATTGGTTGCTTTGGAGTCATCTAATAAGGTATTCCAATCAGCATCGTTGTATCCTTCAAGGACGACATGAAACCTTTGATAATGTAATCCCAGACTCATGGTCCTTTTAAGGTATCTCATGACCCTTTCGATAGCGTGCCAATGCTCCATACTAGGTCTACTAGTAAACCTGCACAACAATCCCACGACGTAGGCTATGTTGGGTCTAGTACAATCAGTGGCATACCTGAGGCTGCCAATGATGCTCGCATATTCAGTTTGTCTAACACCTTCACCAGTGTTCTTGAAAAGTTAAACACTTGGATTATATGGGGTGCAAGCAAGTTTACAGTCAAAGTAATTATATTTCTTTAGGATCTTTTCAACATAGTGAGATTGATCCAAAGAAATTCCCTTTTCTGACCTAGTAATCTTGATTCCAAGGATTACATTCGCTTTTCCGAGGTCTTTAATATCAAAGTTGTTACACAACAATGATTTCAAAATTTTACAGCATGAATGTTTGAATCAAATATGAGTATGTCGTCTACATAGAGACATATGATAGTGCAAATGCCATTTTCAAATTTGTAGTAAATACATTTGTCACTTTCATTCACTTTAAACTCATTCGATTTAATAAAGTTATCAAAGTTTTCATGTCATTTCTTAGGAGCTTGTTTAAGACCATATAGAGATTTATCTAACTAACATACCTTGTCTTTTTGTCCATGAATTACAAAACCTTCAGGTTGTTCCATATAAATTTCTTCTTCCAGGTCACCATTAAAAAAAAAACTGTTTTAACATCCATCTAGTGTATCATCAGGTTATGAATAGCCGCAAGTGATATAAACACACTAATGGATGTTAATCTAGTGACTAGTGAGAAAGTGTCGAAGAAATCTATATTTTCTCTTTGTCTAAAACTTTTGGCTACAAGGCGTGTCTTTTACTTATCAATAGATCCATCTGGTTTTAGTTTCTTTTTCAAAATCCATTTACAACCTATTAGTTTGCAACCAGGAAGCAAGTCTACTAAATGTCAGGTCTTGTTAGACTCTAGAGAATCCATCTCATCGTTTAAAGCTTCTTGTCATAGATCTGCATCCAATGATGACAGAGCTTCTTTAAGATTTGCAAGATCTTCTTCTAAATTATAGGTCATATATTCTGATCCATAATCTTTAGCAACTCTGACTCTCTTACTTCATTGAGTTTCTGTTTCACCTAGGTGTCATTATCATGGTATTCAATTCATGAAATTAGGGTTTTGCGTTTTACAGAGAGACTTTGTTGAAGTTTAATTTGAACGTTGTGGTTATGGTGCTGTCAAACGAAAGAGAGGGTTAATACGACGCCGTTTTGAAACTTTTTTTTTTTCATTTTGAAAATTCAAAATATTAAGGATAAGAGAAGAAAGACTGTTATTTTTTCCCTTTGTTTATGAATTGTGTTTTTTTTATTAGATCTCTTGGTTTTTCAATAATCACATTTATTTGATAATACCTCTATTTAAAGTACGAAGCACTCTACCACTCACGCTTATAAATAATAAATAAACTTTTTTTGTTATTGTGTTTTGTTTTTTAAAATAGAATGATATTATAGTGTACTAAGTCAATTAATAACATCAAAAAAATATTAGAGATAAACGTATAAAAAACATCATCTAAAGATTTGAATTATATTTGGCAAAAAGTATCAATTACTTGGTTTATATGTGCACATGTTGTAAGCTATAAAAATTTAGACCTTGAAAAGTTTTTCTAAATAAGAGTGAACAAGAAGGTGTATTTATCATTTATAAGTATGAATCCAAAAGTGCTTCAAAGAATTAGACTCAATATCATTGCTCTTCATATGTCCATTTTAGTGAAATCGAATTAATTCTATTGTACTTCACTTTTATAAGTGGTGCATGATATTGTGAATAAAAACTAAAGAAAAATTGTTAGAATTTTATTAATATAGTTTGTTAATGTAAATTATCAATCAAATAACAATCGTTAAATTATTAGTAATGTTTGATTTTTATAACAATTATTTTTAAATTTACACTTATGATTGGTTGTGACATGTTAACAATATTTTTTTTATATTGTACATAAAAATCACTTTCAAAATAAATTTAATATATTCAAAAAAAATCATTCATTTATATTAATAAAACTATAAATAAATGGTAAAAAATGAACAATATCAAATTACAGTCAGTAAATCATTTTTCATAAAAGAACTTAGAAAATAATAATATCAAAAACACAATAAAATCATATCTCACCTAGATTACAAAGATCAAAACACAATAAACCTATTAAATAAGTTCTAACAAATAGGGGGGAAAATAATGCATTTTGTCAAACTACAAGCTTAAAAATCCATTAATTTTTTTCATGAATAATGGTTATTAATTTTTTTATGAATAACTTGCTTATTTAGGTAAAAAAAATTATAAAAATAAAAGTGAGAAAGAAAGAAACCAATGAAGTGTAGTCGTGAACGGTGCGATGACCTGCCTAAGTTGCATGTTGGTTCTTGGGAGGATGAGTCAGTGCAGAGGCAGTAGTCCAGAGGTACAATTCTGTCCTAGAGGTAGCAACTCATATGTAGAATTCCACAAGCAACAATTCCATCTTAACCTGCACTTTAGACGAGTTTCAAAACAAATATATTTTGAACAATCATTGAATATTGTCAGTTCTTATTTCTTTTCCAAATTTGATAGTGTATTGTAAATAAAACTTTGGGGTAACTCATATTCACCTTGTCTTAACAACCTCAAAAGGTGATAGCGTTTCAGTAAAAATTAACTGAATCATAAGTAATAATTAAAATGGTAGTATTAAGTATCGAATTTAAGGATTGCGTTTTACTATCAAATTGTGTTTACTTACTAAAATTGAACAAAATTTTTTTGAATTGATTAAAATAATATTTAAAACTAATAAAAGTAATAGAATTGAACTTTTATAATACTAAAAATGTCAAGGATGTAGAAATGCGCCTCAAGCACGGCAATTTACGCTTCATGCGCACAACATCTGATGTTTGACATTTACTGCATTGTTCTCCTATTTTGAGTCATAATTTGGTTCTGGTGTTTTCATAAAAATTCAGCACTTGATTTGACTCCAATTGGACATCTACAACTCTAGATATGACTGAAATACTTTACATAGGTCATATTGATTTTTCACAAAAATCAGCACTGCACTAAAACAAAGAAACAACGCAAAATTACAAACAATCTCTACTTGATCAAGGAAATAAGAACATAAATATTTTATTAACTTCAAGAACTAAAATCCACAAAATATATCAAATAACTCTTTAAATTAATTAATAATTAAATATAAACAACTAATTAAAAATAATAAAAAAATATACATATATAATGAAGAATTATCAAAAGAAAAAAGCACATGAAAATTTAAAATATGAAATACCAACAATAATGTTTTTATAACTATACTTATACGTGGTTTCACCTTTTCTTGTCATTTCCCATTAATTTCAATAAAAAAGATCGATGAAATTCAAAATAATAATAAATATTAATACATTAATAAATTAAAGAAACTTAATTACTATTAATAGAAATTTAAAATTATAATTGATCCTTTAATGATTGTCAAATGGCAAGCTTGTCATAAAATTAGACTTACCTATAATGAATTCTTCAAAAACCATTTATTACGGTTGATGGCAGAATTTTCAATAAACTTGC
Source organism: Cicer arietinum (assembly GCF_000331145.2). NCBI lineage: Eukaryota > Viridiplantae > Streptophyta > Magnoliopsida > Fabales > Fabaceae > Cicer > Cicer arietinum. Next base: position 26,185,071 of record NC_021167.2, read on the forward strand.
CTTCAGTCACCGAAGTGCATTCACAATTGAAGATGGAAAAGGTTAGTAATCATATTTATGATGATATTGCACTTTCCATTTTATTGAAATTGCCTTTTAAATCTTTCAAACGATTTAATTGTGTATGCAAATCATGATCCCTATTGTTTGAAAACCCTAATTTCATGAACATGTATCGCAATAAATTCATAATTAGTAATCGTTCTTCTTATGAGGATGTTTTAATTCTCTTCGCACAACAAAATTTCTGAGACTCCCATCATTGGTTATACTTTCTTTCTGGAGAGAAGTACGAAAATAAGGTCAAATTAGATTGGCCACCTCCATTTCAAGACGACGATGTGTCTATTTTTATGATAGGTCCTGTTATTAACAGTATTGTTTGTCTCTATCAAGGTCTAACGCCTAAAGTAGTATTATGGAATCCAACCACCGAGGAATTCAAGGTCATTCCTTCCAGCCCTACTGCATCCCCAGTAATTTATGAGGTTGAATATTTTTATTATTATGGATTTAGTTATGACCTTGTTAGAGATGACTACAAGGTGATTCGATACGTACATTATTTTCTGGATGTATCTGACATTGAAGATGATATAGAAGGTAAGCCTGATAAGTTGTCACGCAACCACACTTGGGAGATATACAGTCTAAGAAGTAACTCTCGGAAGAAACTTGATTTGGATTTGTCTCAATGTCATTTGGATGTGTCACGTGTCTTTATATACATAAATGGAGTGTGTCATTGGGGAAAAAATAATGGAGATGAATCATATATGGTGTCATTTGACTTAAGCAATGAAGTGTTATGTATAACACCTTTTCCCACATATATGAATGATAGTTTTGATGATTTTGTACGTGTGAACAAACACTTGATGTTATTAAATGAGTCCATTGCTTTGATCTTAAATTATCTAGAGATGACTACTTTTCATTTATCAATTTTGGGTGAACTAGGTGTAAAAGAATCATGGACTAAACTTTTTATTATTGGGCCTATACCTTCCATTGAGCATCGTGTTGGAGAGGGAAAGAATGGTGATTTATTCTTCAGAAGAAAAGATGATGCAATAGTCTGGATTAATTACACTACTCAAATGATTGAGGAACTTGGTCATAAAGGAGAAGCATATTCATGTCAGACTGTCATTTACAAAGAAAGTCTTCTTCCCATTGGACAAATATATGATTGATTAGTTTAATTTTAACCATTTCACTCAAGAGTGTTATGATGGTGATTATTAAGATCTTTTCAGATATATTATAAAAAAAAATTAAGTATATAATAAATTAAAATTTGGTTAATAATATGAATCTTGTTTTGTGGACTTGATTTTGATGTTTACTCTTTTTGTGTTTTCAAATTGCTTTTTATTTTTTTTATTTGATTTGTATGAATGAATTTTTTTTCGTAATGGACTCTTGTTTGTTTTTTTCAGTCATTCACATTGGTGTCTTATTGTGTATAAAATGTGATTTGATTTGTTAGATGTAATTTGGTATAAGAATGTAAGCACAAATTTCATTAATCTTTCTATGTTTTACTTTATGTCTCTTCTCTTTATTGAAGTACAGTCTTGCCTTTTATGATGTGTTTATGCTCAATCTTCCTCTATTGTTTAAATAGTTCTCTGCCACATAATTTGATTAATGAAATGTATAACTTTGTTGTTGTTAAATAACGGTTATAACGTTATATCACGACATATTTCGATGAATCTATTATGAAAATTGTGATGCTATTGTAGTTTTGCTATTAAAACAATAAAAATCACTATTTAAATTTTTGCTAGTCAACATAGCGGCAATAGGAGAAAAAAAAAAGAGAGAGTAGAATATTAAGTTTTAAAAACATAATAAAATTAAAGATTTTGCATGAGTGCTAACACCTAATTTTATTTGTATGAAACATGCTTTTTTATGTATAACATGCATTTAGGTATTTATGCGGCTTCTACTATTTGGCTTCTACTATTTGAGAGCAACATTATACCTTATTTTACACAATAGGTTTTTAGTGTTTCGCTATTTTCCGGAATCCTCTATTGATAACACTCTTTATGTCTAAAAAAGTTAAGCTTCTATTTAACTATTAATTGCCTTTCTTTATTACTATTCTACACACATCTAGAGGATCCAAAATCAGTATAACATCCTTTAAACTAGAGATAAAAATAAAAATAGATAGCAAAGTTTACTCTTTCTAAAGTTTACTCTTATTCACTTGACGAGGTATACTATTTTGAATTATCTTTAGTGCTATAGTCGTTATTTGACATTAGATGAAACAAAAATAAAAATAAAAATTGAAATTATATATTTCATTAGTAAAATTATACAATAGAGGACTATTTATATAAAATTTATTGTCTTAAAATTATACAATAGAGGGCTATTTATACAAAAATATTGTCTTAACTAACTTATAAGATAAGTGAGGCAGAAAATTGTCACCTTAACCTATGTGCTAAGCTTCTGCAATCATATATATATATATACACGAACAAAACTCTATGCTTTCAACTCTCATACATCTTTTAAGGTCTCTTTGTACAATTTACAAGTCAAAAAGAAGTTTATTGTTACAAAAAGAAGTTGATTTAAAACCACATGGTTACAAAAGTCTTAGAAGTTGCTATCATGTTGCAAACTATATATATATATATGTGTGTGTGTGTGTGTGTGAATCTTCTAAATATTACAACACCTGAAATAGAAACGAACTTCTTTATTTGATCATCTCTCATGAAATAACCATTAATATGTTGATTTGCTTTCTTAGTCTGCAGTAACTTAGATGCTTTGCCTAAATTTCATGAATTACTAATTCCATCAAAATATCATTCTAACAAATGAAATTAAAAAGAAAAACAAACAATTTGCAAACAAAAAGAGAGTAAACATCAAAATAAATTCCATAAAACAAGATTGATATTATTAACCAGATTTTAATTTCTCATATACTTAATATTTTCTATGATATACTTGAAAAAATCTTAATAACCATCGTCATAAAACCTCTCGAGTGATATGGTTAAAATTAACCTAATCATTTATATTCATCTAATGGGAAGAAGACTTTTCTTGTAAATGTCAGTTTGACAAAAATATGCATCTCTTTTTAAGACCAAGCTCCTCAATCATCTAATTATTGTAATTACACAAGAATACTTCATCGTCTTTTCTTCTAAAGAATAAATCACCATGATTTTCATCTCTCATAGGATGCTCAATGCATGGTATAGGCCCAATAATGAAAAATTTAGTCCATGATTCCTTCACATCGAGTTCACCCAAAATTGATATGTGAAAAGGAATCGTCTCTTTATAATTTACGATCAAAGGAATTGACTCTTTTAATATCAAGTATTTGTATACAAGTACATAATCATGAAAACTATTTTTCATAACCAAGGAGAAATGTGTTGTGCAAAACACCTCATTAATTAAGTCAAATGACACCATATATGTTTCATCATAATTTTCTATCCACTAATGACACACTCAATTCATGTATACAATGACACCTGAAACACCATAATGAAATTGAGGAATATTTAAATCAAATTTCTTCCGAGAGTGACTTCTTAGACTATATATCTCCCAAGTATCGATGCATGACAACTTGTTTGGCTTACTTTCCATTTCTTCTGTGTCAGATACGTTTAGATGATAATATATATGTACCAAATCACATTGTAGTCATCTCTAACAAGGTCATAATCAAATCCATGATAATACAATCTTTCCTCCTCGTAAATTACTGAGTAATGAGTAGGGTTGGGGGAATCACCTTGAATTCCTCGAAGGCTGGGTTCCATAATACAACATTAGATGTTCTGCCAAGGTAGAAACAAACTATGTCATTAATAACGAGATCCAAAATAAAAATAATTTTATCATTCCCTTGAAATGGAGTTGATCAATTTAATTTGACCTTATTCTCGCACCTCTCTCCAGAAAAAGAGTATATCACGTTATGTGTGGTGTCTCGAAGATTGTGTTGTACGAGGAGAAATATTGCAACATCCTCAAAAGAAGAGTAATTACTGGTTAGGAAATTGTTGCAGTACATGTTTAAGAAATTAAGATTTTCAAATAAGAGATACCATGACTTTTTTACTCGACTAAATCGTTTCAAATATTTAATAAATAACTTAGACAAAATAGAAAATGCAAGATCATCATCAATATGATCGCTAAACTTTTTAGTCAAAAAAGATTTTATATCCATCTTCTCAAATGCAATGTAGCGAAGATGAGTTTATCATTCCAAACTCGATGTAGTGTTTGATAGCGTATGTTCTAAAGAAGATTTTGGATGGAAAAATTTGCAATGTGATCTCAATAGAGCTTACTCCCAAAGCTACATGAACGTGAAAAACCGTTTGACACAAAAAGATTTATCAAAAATGCAAAATTAAATATTAATTCTACTTTGATCAATAGTTATTAATAATATTATAAAATAAAAAATTATATCTTAACTTTTTGTTTTGTTACATTGTTTCATATCTTCATTAATTGATAAGTAATCCTGGAAGGTAAAGACATGATAAAAAGTTTGATTATTTTGTGTATATATTGGACTTATTACATAATGTTTTTACATATTAGAAAAAAAAATATTTCTTTTTTCATAATTATTGAATTATTTAAAAACCATCAAAAATAATATCAACATAACACCTTAAACAATTGGTGTGATGCACAATTTTAAAATGTACATGTGTTGCTGACAGTATTCCTAATCACACTCCATCTTGATTTAAAACCATTAGAATATGAATGAGTTTATTTAACATGCTCTCTTTTTTAAGTAATGGTAACATAACAAGCTCATAGATTTTCCCAACTTTTTTTTAAAAAAACAACATAGATATTTTGAATTATATTAGGATGTGGACTATTTATTTACAAAGAGAATATTAGGGCAGATTGTCATACCCTTTCCACCTCTCTTTTGTCTCCACCTTTTTCATTATAGAAGAGATGTCGATTAATTAGGACTACGTTTCTACATCCAATTTTATTTAAATAATTGATATTCATATAAATCATTTTTTCTTGCTATCCTGTCCACTATGTGCGAAGTTTGGTTTTTACATCTTGTTGCGATAATCATTTTATTCATATCTACTTTAATCTTGTACATGTAAACTCTATTAATGATTTCAACGTCATCAACGTTGCAGATCCTAAGACATGGGTATTCCAACCATTCTAATTTAGTCAAATTTATTAAACGAGTTTACTCGTAGATTCATCATTTTCAATTTTAGCGAATTTGTATGTGTATTGTTTTCGATCGATATACTCTCTTAATTTGAATAAATGAATATTGTTTTTTATGTCAAAATAATAATAATAATAATAATAATAGTAATAATAATAATAATAATAATAATTATTATTATTATAATAAGAACAACATCAACAACAACAACAACAACAAAATATGTAAAATTAAAAACTAAAGAAAGTATTTAATCAAAATCAGAGCATGGTATTTAATCAAAATCATAGTATAGTTTCATTTAACGAAAAAAATAATAAAAATTAAGTAGTGATGTCTTATCATTCCAAATATTATTTAGTATTTTTGTTGTAAAAGATAGTACTTTGAGTTTGTTCATTATATACACTCTCTAAAAAAGATAATTAAATCAAAATATTTTTGAAAGTGACATGTGGAATAAAATTTTATAATTAAGAATTAGTTATTTGAAGTTTAAGTGGAAATGAGATATGAAACATAAAATATAAGAAACAATAGTTCATTCAATTAGTCAAAAAAGAATAAAGAAATAATAGTACTCAAGAACAAAAATAAAATGTAATGGTCATATAATAGTCAATGCTTATAAAATATATATTCTATTTTTTATTGAAAGAAAGTACTTATAATAAATGAATATTAAAAACAAAACAAAATGTATGCAAATAATTCCTCATCATTTTTCAATAATATTTTTAGAGAGAAAATCATTCATTTTATTTTAATCTTTTTAATTGTGTATACAAAAAATTATTCATATTTTAGAGTAAAAATCACTCAATTTATTATAAAGTTTTCAATTGTTTTCATTTTATTTATTCTTTTGTTAATCAACCATTATTCTTATAAACTAATAAATTTACAAATATTAAAACTTTTTTATGATCAGGTTGATACATTTATACACCATAAATATCACATTTAAATTTAAAAAAAAATTATATTAAAAAGAAAATTTTACAAATTACACACGAATAGCGCACAGGTTATATTCTAGTTTATTTTATTTAGAAAAATCAGATAAAACCAAAAAATAATTATCTTCCGTAAATATAAAAAACTTGAATTTGAAAATCAATTACGAGAAAGGAAGATATTAACATCATATATCATTCGCTAGAAATAGTTATCTATAATTAATTGTATAAAAATTATAGTTTTTAATTTTATTTATTTTATTCAAAAAAGAAAAGTAAAGATTAGAGATAACTATTATTTAAAATAAAAGAGAGAAAAATAATTTTTTATCATTTGGTTTGATATATCTCCGGGTGAAATGGTTATTTGAAATACACCTTGAGGTGTAGCTTGTAAAAATTCTCTTACCTCTTTATTAGAAAAAGAAAATTAACACAAATACTAAAAAATGAAAATAGAAAAGAAAAAAAAAAATTGAAGCAAACGGAACCTAAGACACACAATTCCAGCAAACCAGTACCTAATAAACAATACTAAAAAGGAATTTATCAAAATGAGAAAACAATGGGAAAAAAAGTACAATGATGCATGATAATATCAAGATTTAGCTTGATAGTGCCTCAATCACATTAAAACATATCATTGTTTTGAAAGGTTTGAAAATCTCACATGTGCATGATTTCAAAATGTAAACATGCTTTAAAGAGCCAATGCTTTTTTAAACATATTTTTAGCTACGTCAAGAAAAATAAATAAAAGAATAGTCAAAACCATTATGTCCTTTAAATTAGAGATATAAACATAAACACACAGTATAATATACTATTTCTATTGCATACTTTGATTCACTTGACGGTGTACATTATTTTAGATTTTTTAGATATGTTTAGAATAGACATAAAAATAGGTTATGAATAGCTAAATAGAAGATTAAATTTTTTAGACTTAAAGGAAGTGTTATTGTCCTAATAGTGAAAATTCAATAGTGTTGCAGTTTTTATAGAGGATTCATCAAAATCAACTATATGATAACTGCTATAATTGTTATTTGACAATACTAAATGAAATAAAAATAAAGAAACTTAAATTATATACTTCATTAGTCAAATTATACGATAGATAGTTACTTATACAACAAAGATCGTCTTAACTAACTAACTAATAAATTGAGTTATTTAAAAAATTGTCATTTAACCTATATGTGAAACATCTGAAATCATATACAAATAGGAGCTAAACTCTATCTTCTTATTTTCTCATACACCTTTCAAGTTCTCTTTGTACAATTTAAAAGTAAAAAAAAAAAAAAAAAAAAAAAAAAAAAAAAAAAAAAAAACAACTGATTTTTACAAAATGAAGTTTATTTTAAATACATGGTTACAAAAAATTTACATGTCATTCTAACAAATGAAGTTAAAAATAAAATAAAAAACAATTTGCAACCAGAAAGAGAATACACATCGAAATAAATTCCATAAAACAAGATTCTTATTATCAACCATATTTTAATTTCTCATATACTTCATATTTTTATGATTTACTTGAAAAAATCTTAATAACCATCGTCATAAAACATCATGAGTTAAATGGTTAAAATTAAACTAATCAATCATATATTCGTCTAATGAGAAGAAGACTTTCCTTGTAAATGACAGTCTAACAAAAATGTGCATCCCCTCTAAGACCAAACTCCTCAATCATCTGGGTATTATAATTAAACAAGACTACTTCATCGTCTTTTCTTCTAAAGAATAAATCACCGTGCTTTCCTTCTCCAATAAGATGCTCAATTCCAGGTATAGCCCAATAATAAAAAGTTTAGTCCATGATCCCTTCACACCGAGTTCATCCAAAATTGATATATGAAAAGTAGTCGTCTCTTTACAATTTATGATCAAAGTAATAGACTCATTTAGTACATCAAGTATTTGTACACCAATACATAATCATGAAAACTATTTTTCATAACCAAGGGAAAATGTGTTGTACCGAACACCTCATTGCTTAAGTCAAATGACACCATATATGCTTCATCTTCATTTTCTATCTACCAATGACACACTCCACTCATGTATACAACGACACCTAAAACACCATAATGAAATCGAGGCATATCCAAATCAAGTTTCTTCGAAGAGTTGCTTCTTAGACTATATATCTCCCAAGTATCAGTGTGTGACAACTTGTCTGGCTTACCTTTCATATCACCAGTGTAGGATACATCTAGTCAATAATATACGTATTGAATCGCATTAATGTAGTCATCTCTAACAAAGTCATGACCAAACGGATGATAGTAAAATATTTTATCCTCGTAAATTATTGTGGAATGACTAGGGCTGGGAGGAATGACATTGAATTCCCCGAAGGTTGGGTTCCATAATACTACATTAGGTGTGCTACCATGGTAGAGACAAACTTGTTGAGACAAAACCTCTCTCAAATGGTTTTAATGATAACAAAATTGTTTAAAAGATTATGATTGTGGTTAATGATTAATTTGTGCTTTTGAGTAAATTCATATTAGAAAACATGTTATTATCATTAAGATAAAGACGAAAAAAATATGACTCAATCCATAAAGT
>NC_021167.2:26194354-26218295 GCF_000331145.2 Cicer arietinum
CCAAATATAATTCAAATCTTTAGATGATGTTTTTTATACGTTTATCTCTAATATTTTTTTGATGTCATTAATTGACTTAATACACTATAATATCATTCTATTTTAAAAAACAAAACACAATAACAAAAAAAGTTTATTTATTATTTATAAGCGTGAGTGGTAGAGTGCTTCGTACTTTAAATAGAGGTATTATCAAATAAATGTGATTATTGAAAAACCAAGAGATCTAATAAAAAAAACACAATTCATAAACAAAGGGAAAAAATAACAGTATTTCTTCTCTTATCCTTAATATTTTGAATTTTCAAAATGAAAAAAAAAAAAGTTTCAAAACGGCGTCGTATTAACCCTATCTTTCGTTTGACAGCACCATAACCACAACGTTCAAATTAAACTTCAACAAAGTCTCTCTGTAAAACGCAAAACCCTAATTTCATGAATTGAATACCATGATAATGACACCAAGGTGAAACAGAAACTCAATGAAGTAAGAGAGTTAGAGTTGCTAAAGATTATGGATCAGAATATATGACCTATAATTTAGAAGAAGATCTTGCAAATCTTAAAGAAGCTCTGTCATCATTGGATGCAGATCTATGACAAGAAGCTTTAAACGATGAGATGGATTCTCTAGAGTCTAACAAGACCTGACATTTAGTAGACTTGCTTCCTGGTTGCAAACTAATAGGTTGTAAATGGATTTTGAAAAAGAAACTAAAACCAGATGGATCTATTGATAAGTAAAAGACACGCCTTGTAGCCAAAAGTTTTAGACAAAGAGAAAATATAGATTTCTTCGACACTTTCTCACTAGTCACTAGATTAACATCCATTAGTGTGTTTATATCACTTGCGGCTATTCATAACCTGATGATACACTAGATGGATGTTAAAACAGTTTTTTTTTTAATGGTGACCTGGAAGAAGAAATTTATATGGAACAACCTGAAGGTTTTGTAATTCATGGACAAAAAGACAAGGTATGTTAGTTAGATAAATCTCTATATGGTCTTAAACAAGCTCCTAAGAAATGACATGAAAACTTTGATAACTTTATTAAATCGAATGAGTTTAAAGTGAATGAAAGTGACAAATGTATTTACTACAAATTTGAAAATGGCATTTGCACTATCATATGTCTCTATGTAGACGACATACTCATATTTGATTCAAACATTCATGCTGTAAAATTTGGAAATCATTGTTGTGTAACAACTTTGATATTAAAGACCTCGGAAAAGCGAATGTAATCCTTGGAATCAAGATTACTAGGTCAGAAAAGGGAATTTCTTTGGATCAATCTCACTATGTTGAAAAGATCCTAAAGAAATATAATTACTTTGACTGTAAACTTGCTTGCACCCCATATAATCCAAGTGTTTAACTTTTCAAGAACACTGGTGAAGGTGTTAGACAAACTGAATATGCGAGCATCATTGGCAGCCTCAGGTATGCCACTGATTGTACTAGACCCGACATAGCCTACGTCGTGGGATTGTTGTGCAGGTTTACTAGTAGACCTAGTATGGAGCATTGGCACGCTATCGAAAGGGTCATGAGATACCTTAAAAGGACCATGAGTCTGGGATTACATTATTAAAGGTTTCATGCCGTCCTTGAAGGATACAACAATGCTGATTGGAATACCTTATTAGATAACTCCAAAGCAACCAATGGCTATGTTTTTAGTATATTCGGTGGTGTTGTATCATAGAAATCGAAGAAACATACGATACTGACTCAGTCCACTATGGAGTATGAAATGATAGTACTAGCTACTGCTACTACTAGTGGAGAAGCAAACTGGTTGAGATGTTTGCTAGCAGAGATTTCTATGTATGAAAAACCATTGCCAGCTGTGTTGATCCACTGCAATAGTACCGCGGCTATTGCAAAGATTGAGAATCGTTACTACAACGTTAAGAGACGACAAATTCTTCATAAGCAAAACGCTGTTAGAGAGTTACTTTTTAAAAGAGTTGTTATAGTGGATCATGTACGTACGCACTGATGAAAATTTAGCAGATCCTTTGACGAAAGGATTAGCTAAAGATAAAGTCATAAATGCATCCAAAAGGATTTGACTAACGCCTATAGAGTCACTCATGATGGTAACCCGACCTAAAAGACTAGAGATCCCAAGAATTAAGTTCAATGGGTATAAAAAGTCGTGAAGTGATATGAGATGAACATGCTATTATAAATCAGAGAAGCATGATTCTTGAAGCGATGATAGGATGAGGTAATAGAAACTCTTAATGAGATATATACTCTACGTGGAGGGAGTACATAGCTACATGAGTACTCTTGATAGACACACCTATGTTAATGTGGAAATGGGGCCGCTTTCTATGGAATTTTGAGGCAGAATTCGTAGAGCGTTCACTATACTGGGATACACGTGCAAGGCCATTAATGCACGTGCTTTTTAGAATACACCCTATGAAAAGGTTGTGTGTGGGTTTGATGTCAGAGATAGAGTTCAAGACTACGAGTCACTCTTGTTGAATTTGAATCTTACTTACTATGCAAAGGTTCAAGTCAAGAGACACATTTGTTTATGCATAATCTTATAGAAGCATTTGATGCTATTTCAGAAATATTTTTTTAAATTCAAGTGGGGGATTGTTGAAAAATAAGTATGTTATTGTGTGAATTTAATAATTTGTTGAAGTCCCACATTGAAAATAATTTTTTTGTTGTTGTAAATTTAAGTGAAAAGAAACTTGTTCAAGTCCCACATTGAAAAAGAAATAATTTTGAAATCCCACATTGGAAAACTCTAGTATCTTGAGTAGTTTCAAATCTTTACCTACTAAAGTCCCACATTGTTTAGAAAACATATGTGAGTTTACTTCCATCACTATATAATGAGCTTCAAACTATTGTGAAAAGTACACCAAAGTTGGATGCTAATATTTCCATCACTATACAATTTTTTTTTAATATTATATTATTAAGTTCAAAAGAATTTGAAAATTAGAAGTACTATATGCTAATATTTCCTGATTTGAGCAAAAAGAAGAGCTTTGTCCCTGACATGTTTGGAGGAAAAATATATACAATCATAAGATAGCTACATGAAAACAATAAAATATTCACGTCAAATTTTTTTTTAAATAATACTTTAATCAATAGTATTGTAATTACCCACAAAATTAACACAAGGATTTGTTTTTTGAGTTTTACCTATGTGATTGAAAGTACAATACACGTTTCTAGTTTAAAATAAATTTAAAGGTAGTGCACCATATTTTAAAAGTGTTTTGAAAAAAGCTATTTATAAAGCAAATTATATTAATCAAGTGTGAGGATGGCTTATGGAAGAGAAAGATATAAATAGGATGGAAAAAAGTGAAATGTGTAATTGTGATTGGAAATAGAAAGTAACTATATAGAAAAGAAGATGATGTACCTAAGAAAATGATCTATCAACTGAGGTTGAGTTTATTAAAAAGGGTTAGACTCCCACTACATAGCAAATTCATATTGGAATCTTTGATGAAAGAGGTACTTATATTTTAGGTCTGACACGTTTCGAATAATAATATTATCGTTGTTGGAAAAAATATATAAATAATATTATGTAAAAATTTTGTTAAAGAAATGAAACATTGATTAACTTTGAATACATTAAAACTTATAACTCTTGTCAACTATGACATGGCAAATGGTAATTTACTTACGAGTTTACATATGTTGAATAAGTTCCACCAAGTAAATACACATTTTGATCCTAGTGTGAGCTCTTGGTTTACTAGTTTGTTAGCTAAGTTTCCATATTTAGAGGTTAACACCTCTCGCCTTATTGTCTTGTTCTCCAGAAGACATCTCTAACATCATTTTAGCATTAAAGATTTATTGAATAATCTTAAATTTTTTACTCCTAAACCTCCTTCTTACAAATTTTCTCCTAGTTAATCCAACATATCTTCCTTTTCTCCTCATCTCCATCCTAAAGAAAATCATTTTGAAAGGAAGGCTAGATAAAACAAAATTGACTAGAGTTAACCTTCCTCCAATTAAAAGATGCTTATGCTTCCAGCTCAACAGTTTCTTCTTCGGTGAATCAATAATCGGTAGCCACGTTGTTCTACGTTGTGGGTTAGCTCCCACTAGAATCCCCAAAAATTTGAATGTGATACTTTCGAGGAGCAAGACATAAAATTAGACACCACATCAATAAATTTGTCTTGTACATTTTTTCTATTATACGACTTTTGATGTAGTTCACTTTCAATCTCAACACCAATTCGAACCTACGAACAATGGAATTTAATCCCCAAAATTTATTCCATGACCTTTGACAAAAAAATATTGTCTCGTCTGCAAACTTTAATAGAGGATAAGATAAAGAGTCAGATACGTTATATCTATTAAGGGCTCTGTCTAGTACGACATTCTCAACCATTCATGTGAGACCTTACTATAAATTGAATGATTGAAATTTAATATTGTTATGAATTCAACCCAGAACAATAACAAACTAATTAACTAACTAATTGTAATTAGTTATCCCTTCCCTCAAATTAGTTATAACAATAACTAATTGTAACTGCCAAACAAGAACCAGAGGCAACTAGAAGCTAGAAGCATACATGAACCAAAGGCAAACAAGAATCAAAGGCCAACATAACCAGAGACAAACAGGAACTAGAGGCAATCAATATTATCCAAATCAATGATATTCAATATTCCACTAGACTAATAAGCATGATTGTGATCCACTAGACTTCACAAATGTTTTAGCTCACAGACTAATAAGCATAATTGTGATCCAAATCAATGACATTCAATATTCCTAAAATAGACAGTGAGCTAAAACACAAGGTATAAAAACGTTGCAACTTGGTCAATATTCCTAATGGCGATTTATTCTTTAAAAGAAAAAATAATGAAATAGTTTGATTTAATTATAGTACTCATAATTGAGGAGTTTATAATATATTAGTTTTGAAATATTAGTATTGATTTGAAAATGAAATGGTGGTTGCAGGAGTATTAAAAATAAGATTAAATAATTATTAATTTTGTTTTAGAAAAATAAATATTGTAATAGTAAAACATAAAATAAATTAGGAGACTAATAAGTTTGGTCCATGTGTGTGAAAGATTAAGTATTAATAAAATAAAATAAATAAGAAAGAGAGATAAAGATCCGCAACAACGCGGAAGTAGGAGGAAATCAGGAATCACTACAAATTATATTATTGTTTGGCACCAGTGGTCGATAAAACTGTTTCAGAAAACTTTCTATGTTTTCATCTAAATTGCAGTATGTTGTTCCACTCATTTAATTAGTCAATTAAACATATATTTTTAATCATCCCAATTTCTGTATAAAATATATGACTTTTCTATTTATGAAATTCCTTATTTTGCATCATTCTTCTTCACTGTAAGTTCGATTTGCGTGAAATCAATATTAAAACGACCGTGTGAACGATATCTATATTATCCACTTATTATTTTCTGATTTGGGATCAAATTGGATTGATTGAGAACGAGAAATCAAATGAATGGAGATCTTTCTTTTCGTGGACTCAGATTAGCGTGTGAAAACGTTGAGATATGGTAAAGGGTGAAAGATTGTTTGAATTCATGAGTATAATATTATGAAATGAACAGAAAATTCATATTTCCTAAAGATTCATCTGGGGCTCACTACATGTAGCCCTTTGAGTGACAAATTAATTTGCTACGTGTAGCCCTTGAGTGATAAATTAATTAACATGCTAATTTGGAGATTAAAATATGGGAAAAAAGAATTTATAAGGTGTTGATTGAATCAATTTCGTTAAATATGTGGTATTTGATATTATTGTCATATTATTGATGATAATAATGTTATAAATTTTGATAAATTTATGTGATGATGTATGATTGATGATAGTGATGTTATAAATTTGAGATAAGTTTATGTGATGATGATGATGTACGATCAATAATAGTGATGTTATAAATTTATGATAAATTTATGTGATGATGTATGATTGTGATAATGATATTATAAATTTGTGATGAGTTTATGTGATGATCATGATGATGATAATATATGATTGATAATAGTAATGTTATAATCTAGTAGTATATTTTTTATTTATCTATTAAAATTTTAAAAATTTAGTCACTCCAATATATTTTAATATAGTTATATATTAATAATACAATTTTGAATATACCTTTGGAAGAAGGAAAAGAGAGCTTGAAAAAAATCCATGAAACTGTAATCAAAATCTCTTTAAAAGTATGCTAACAAACAAAAGTAAAATAATTCAATACCAAACAAATCTATTCCCCATCAATTAAAATCATTTAAAAAAAAAACCACATTAAATGATAAAATTATCGATGCATTTTTTGTTTTATTTCCATGGTATCAATAATATGAATTAATAATTAGTTAATATTAATACATTAATATGTTAGAGAAACTTAATAACTATTAATAAAAACTTAAAATTATAAATGATATTTTAATGATTGTCAAATGGAAAATTTGCCATAAAAATATGTTTGTAATATTTTTATTATTATTATTATTATTATTATTATTATTATTATTATTATTATTATTTATTATGTATAGATAATTATACAATCTCTTTATTTAATTTTCGGATTCATACAAATTAGAGATATAAACAGAAACACATAGTAAAATATGCTCTTTTCAAATGCATACTCTAATTTACTTGACGGTGTATACTATTTTGGATCATCTAGATGCGTCCAGAACAATCATAAAGAAAGGCAATGAATAGCTAAATAGAAACTTAACTTTTTTTAGACATAAAAGAAAGTGCTTTCATAGCTGATTCTGTTAAAAAAAGAAACAAAACACTTAAAATCTACTATGTAAAATAGCGGATAAAGTTATGGTCAAACAACATAAGCCGAATAAATACCTAAATAAACAAGTTATACATAAAAAAAAAAAGACATGTTTCATACCAATAAATTTTGGTCATGGTTAGCATTCATGCAAAATCTTGGATTTTTTATTTATTTTAAAAACCTAATATTCTACTTTTTTTCCCCTGTTATTGTTGGTATTTCGGCTAACAAAAATTGGAATAGTGATTATTATAGTCCTAATACTAAAACTACAATACGTTGTACTATAACGCTATAACTGTTAGTTGACAACAAAAAATTATACATTTGATTAGTCAAATTATGTGTTAGAGAACTATTTATACAATAGAAGAATATTGAGCATAAACAAATCATGAAATGCAAGATTGAACGTCAAAACATAGACATAAAGTAAAACATAAAAAGATTAATGAAATTCGTGCTCACATTCTTATACCAAAATACATTTAACAAATCAAATTATACTTTATACACAATAAAATGCAAATGTGAAAGACTGCGAGAAACAAACAAGAGTCCATTACGTAATTTTTTTTTTATCAAATTTAAATAATAAAAAATTGAAAACAGAAAGAAAGTAATCATGAAAATCAATTCCAGAGAACATGATTCATATTATTAACCAGATTTTAATTTCTCATATACTTAATAAATTTTATGATATACCTAAAAAGATCTTAATAACCACCATCATAAAACTCTTGAGTGAAATGGTTAAAATTAAACTAATCAATTATATATTTGTCCAATAGGAAGAAGACTTTCTTTGTAAATGACAATCTCAGGAGTATATGCATCCGCTTGAAGACCAAGTTCCTCAATCTTTTGGGTATTGTAATTAAACCACACTATTTCACCATCTTTTCTTCTAAAGAATAAATCACCATTTTTCCCCTCTCCAATAGGATGCTCAATGCAAGGTATAGGCCCAATAATGTAAAGTTTAGTCCACGATTCCTTCACACCTAATTCACCCAAAATTGATATATGAAAAGTAGCCATCTCTAGATAATTTAAGATCAAAGCAATGGACTCATTTAATACCATAAAGTGTGGGATTACAAAATCATCAAAACTATCATTCATATCCATGGGAAAAGGTGTTATACATAACAGCTCATTGCTTAAGTAAAATGAAACCATATATGATTCATCTCCACTTCCTTCGGCCCAATGACACATTCCATTCATGCATATAGAGAGTTCTCCCCAATTAGAACGAATTTGAGGCAAATCCAAATCAAGTTTCTTCCAAGAATTACGTCTTAGACTATATATCTCCCAAGTATTTTTACGCGACACATAGTTTGGCTTACCTTCCATATCATCAGTATCAGATACATCTAATCGATATAATACGTGTCGAATTACATTATAGTCATCTCGAACAAGGTCATAACCAAATCCATTATATTCAAAACATCCAACCTCGTAAATTACGGGGGTCTCAGTAGGGCTGGGAGGAATGACCTTGAATTCCTCGGTGGTTGGGTTCCATAATACAACATTAGGCGTTTGACCTTGGTAGAGACAAACAATGCCGTTAATAACATTACCCATTATACAAATAGCTATATCATTCTCTTGAAATGGAGGTGGCCAATCTAATTTGACCTTATTTTCGTACCTCTCTCCAGAAAGAGAGTATAACCCGGGATGCTTGTTTCGGTATGTTTTTGGTATGAGGAGAAATAAAACATCCTGATAAGAAGAGTGATTACTAGTGATGAAATTGCTCCAATACATACTCATGAAATTAGGATTTTCAAATAATTGAGACCATGATTTGCATACACAATTAAATCGTTTCAAAGATTTAAGAGACAATTTCAATAAAATGGAAAGGGCAAGATCATTGTGAATATGATAACCGAATTTTTCCATCTTTAATTGCTAATGTGTCTCAATTGTTTTGGAAGAACCGCTAGAAATCAACCGCTTAGAAATGGTAAATGTCAAGAAAACTAAATAAAGAGACTGTGTAATCTATCTATATATAATAATATTATAAGCCTAATTTTATGATAAGTTCGCCATTTGGCAATCATTACAAGATTATTATAATTTTAAATTTCTATTAATAGTAGTTAAGTTTCTATAATATATTAATGTATTTATATTAATTAATTAAATAATTATTTTTTTGAATTTCATTGAACTTTTTTAATTGAAACTTGCACATATTATTGATATCACGGAAATAAAACAAAAAATGCATGGAACATTTATCATTTAATGTGGTTGTTTTTTGAAAGAAAAAATAATCTTAATTAATGGGAAATGACAGAAAAATGTGCAACCACATATAAGTATAGTTATCAAAGACATTTTTTTAGTGTACATATTTAAAAAAAATAAGATTTTATAAGATTTTACGTGTATACATACATTCATAATTAATGTAATATTTCTTAATATGTCTGACTAATATTAAGTGTGGACGTATTTATATATCAATTATTTTTAAATGTTTCCTATTTTAGTAATTTTATTTATAAATAACTATCTTATGATGGTAGTAATAGTGTTTGATTTTCTTTATTTTCATATAGTTGTTATGACATATTGATTTTATATATTAAAACAAATAAGATTTTATAAGATTTTACGTGTATACATACATTCATAATTAATGTAATATTTCTTAATATGTCTGACTAATATTAAGTGTGGACGTATTTATATATCAATTATTTTTAAATGTTTCCTATTTTAGTAATTTTATTTATAAATAACTATCTTATGATGGTAGTAATAGTGTTTGATTTTCTTTATTTTCATATAGTTGTTATGATATATTGATTTATATATATTTATTATGATTTAATAATTAATATAAAGTGTTGATGTTATATTTATTTATTTTATAATTTTTACTATTCTCTAATGATGGTAGTATTTTAATGTGAGTATTTTGAAAAATAAGTCTAATTATAGTGAAATATGATAGTTTTTAGTTATTAGTAATATATATTTTCTGTAATTAAAGTGCAAGTTTTGTGACTAAAGAGTGTCGTTGAGGTTCTGGATGTATTGTATTTGCACATCTCTTGCTTTTCATTAATAATATTTAGGCAAAATTACAGTTTTAGTCCTCCTATTTTATCTGAATCGCAAAAGTAGTCATCCCATTTTATAATAATAAAGTTTATTTTTTTCCTTACTATTTTAAGCACATTTTTATTTCAATATCACATTCATAAAAATAAAATTTATATTTGCATTTTAATAAGGAGAAAATAAAGATATATTTACGTTAACATAAATTTTGCACGATTAATTACAAGTAACTGTTTTTTAATGGATGTCGTAGGGTGCTAATATATTCTCTACGCATAATCGACTCCCGAATTCAAAATTTGATTTTGAATACCATTTGTTGTTTTTTTTAAATATTTTTCAATGTTTTTTCTATTTTAAAATAAATTTTGGTAACGACTCCATTAAATTCGAGAAACACTTGAAATTTAGAATGCGACAACTAGTGATTCTACTAGGGACTCTAAGAGAGTCTAGCCTAATGTAGTTAACTATGCAAAATTTGTTAACTTCATCTATATTTATTTCTCTTTCACTTTTTTTTTACTTCTATGTGTTTATTACTTATTAATTATTTTCTTATGTACATTTTATTTTTTATATATGTTTTGAGTATTTTGCATCTTTTTATTCGAAAACTTTTTATGTATAAGTAAAATCTATGTAGGTAACAAAAGTAAACCTTTGCTAGATTCATTCCATCATCATCCTATAGTGGAAAAGTTTGAGATTGAAAATTGTGAAACAATAAATCTCATTTTTTCTCATATCTATTTTTTTCCACTTAATGCATATATTTTTCCTTATAACATTTTACATGTCATGTTTGTTTTGCATGATCAAATAAAATTAATCACTTTCACTTAAATTCATACATTTCTATATGCATCATTTTGTATTTTGCATCCCCTAGATAAAAATCAAATCAAATCATTCCTCATATTAGCATTATCTTTATAAAAAATTAAAATTGATGTATCTCTTGTCTCATTCTTGCATTTGTCTCAAGAAAAATCACTCTTAAAAAGAGTTCAAAGAAAATACATATTTAAATCATAATATTCATTTCCAAAAAAATAGTCTCACGTGAAGATCTAACATTCATATTTGTATTTAGTTTATTGTGTCAATATGCTATTTAAGCATTCTTATGCATGTACAAAAATATTTATGGCCTAATTTTAATTCTTTGATTTTATAAATCATATTCTTTTAGAAAAAAAATGCATAAATTTTAATTTCACATTGATCATTTTACTATATTTATTAAAAAATGGTCTCGCGCAAAAGTCTAACTGACATTAACAAAGCTCACATTGCATATGTCATTACACCATTATATAATTCTAAGAGTCATAAGATTACATGAAAAACTCTTTGTAATTAGTCAAAATTCAATTTGTTTTTAGAATGCACACAAAAATTGAAGAAAAAACACAATGGTCCATATCTTGGTGTCCAAACATGCATTTCGCATTGCATTTGCATTAGCATAAATTATCTGCATCATGCATAAACAAAAGCAATGTAACTTGTATTTGTTCATTTTCCTTTTTATCCATTTAGCATGTTAATATTTTATTTTCATTTGCATCTGAATTTGAAATAATGATTAATAATCTAAAAAATAAAGTTAAATATTTAGACAGTTAATCTGGTATTCATGAAACTGCTATACATTTGCATTATGGTCTTACATGCATGTTTATCAAATCTCACAAATACAAGTTTGAAAGTGTCAAATTAGAGCAATTTTGATGATTTTTATCAATTGTCAAAATAATTGAATATTTAATGTCAATCCTTACGAAAACAAAAACAAAACAAAAAATTGAAGAAAAGAAAGACAATTAGGTTAAAAGTCTAGATTTAAATATGTCTTTAGTTCTTGGAATCATAACATTTTATTTTTATTTTTGTCCTCCTTAGTTTTTTTGTTCAATTTATATCTCTGCAAATATAATTTTATTTTAAAATAGTTTTTTCATCCATATCCATTACAAAAATTGTAACGTCGTTAAACCTAAATATAATTAAAACATAATTTTTTTAACCTAAACATAAATCATCAATATAAATAAATGATAACATTTTTAACCTAAAATTAACCCCAAATATTTCATTCTTCTTCCCTAAAAAAAACCTAAAATTAACCCGAAATATTTCATTCTTCTTCCCTAAAAACCTACACTCCTACTACGTAAATTAGAAACAGTGTTCCAAATACAATATGAGTACAAATTTGTGAATGTTTGTTTCTTCTTTCAATTGATTCGCTTCAATTTTCTTTGTATGGATGGATGGAAAAACTTAAATTGAAGCTAGCATTTGAGAATTAGTTCAAAACAATAACCAATTGTTTGCGTTATCAACTAATTGAATTTGAAAAATCTAGTCAACCAATAAATCCCAAAGCAGGATTGACCATGAAACGATTATTATAGAAGACAAAAACTATAAAAAAAAAATATTGAACCAACAACTTCAAAAGAAATCCACCGACATTATCTTAATATTATCGCTATCATTCATAATATAATACATATTGTTATCTTGCAATTAACCTGTCAGTACTGATGCTCTAAACTTGAATCAACAATTTCAAAAGAAACCATTTGAAGTTGTTAATTTTAAGTTTTTTTTAAGAGAAGAAGAATGAAACCTTTTGGGTTAATTTTAGGTTAAAGAAGGTTATAAATTTATTATATTGGGGGTTTATGTTTATGTAAAAAAAAGTATATTTTAGTTATATTTAGGTTTAACAATGTTACAGTTTTTGTAACGGAAGTTGAATGTGAGAGCTATTTTAAAATGAAACTGTATTTGCAGGGATGCAAACCAAACAAAAAAACTTATTAATACCAAAATCAAAAAATGTTATAATTGTAAGGAGTAAAGAAATGTTTAAACAATAAATCTATATAGGTAGCCTAAGCAAAAATTAGAATAAAAAGAAAAAAGAAGAGCAAATTCTTTATCCTAAGATTAAATGTTTCAAAAATAAGCAATCAATCATGTTTTGAAATGAAGTGTTTCGATCATTTTTTCTTGCTACCATTTTGAACAAAAATGTCATCTTCCATAAGCTAAAACAAGTATCACTCTTATTCAAAGAGTTAATACAATATTTGCATTACTTTTGCACAAGTTGTATACAATATTTGCATTACTTTTGCACAAGTTGCAATATTTGTAGAAAAATAATATTTAAGGAAGAATTCTTGGGATCGTCAATGAGATTAAATTCTATGTACATAAATAAATGGTGATTATCTAGTCTATCAACTTGTGAGAATCTTTCAAATGATAAACTACAATCGGGAATTTCATTTTTCAATTGGGACAATTCTCCTACTTTTCATTCATATTCATATATTCTATAAGACAGTTGCTCAATCATTCATTTGATTCTCTCTACACTCATTAAAACTCTCATAATACGAGAGGAATCTTTCAAATTGATACTCTAAAACTGAGCCAACATGATCATTGTCCCATTCAAACATTGTGCCTTCCAAAATTCTAACTTTGAACAATCTTTTCTCCATTTTTTTAATCACATATACATAATCTTTTGTATATTCCAAAATAAGAGCATTTTATTTGTCATTCAATTCATTCAAGGATTGAGTTTCTCTGAATTCCAAATTTAGAAAAACTCTTTATCTTTGATTCTCCATATATCATCTTTAAATTCAAATATGGATTAATTTTTTCACCTTCCACTTCATCCACATAGGGCATAAATGGGGCATCCCCCATCTTTCATTTTGTATTTCTTCAAAACTAATTTCGGTGTTGTATTCATAATCACCCATTTCATCTCAACATCCTCTCACTATCTTTCCATGATGGGGCACTTTAATGTTCCTTCTTGCTTAGCTTATAAGCATAGACATGATAAACTTGTATTTTTTTTAGCTGGATTTCAAATGTTGGTTTGCATATTGAAGTTTTTCAAGGAAGTGATCGAATCACAAAATTAATTTCTTAATTTTTTTTTCTCATTGAACCAAATCTCATATTCTATTGTTGTTCTTTTGACATTCAATAATGCTCACTCAAAAAAAAAAAAAAAACTAAAGCTCAAGTTTGCACCTTGAATATTTACATTATTAGACACATTCATAAAGTATAAATCCATGCATCTTGCACTAATCACATATGCATCCCTCTAGCATCAAATCATGCATCTCACCTCATTCATACAATTATAACTTGACACAATTCATGCACCTTCTATCATGGTCATGTTTAGAGATCTCAATATCTTTTAAACACATGGCTTGTCACATGCTCATACCAAGCTCAGCGCTCGACTGACACACATATTATTTCTCAACTACCACTAAATCCCTAAATTTCACACAAATCGACTAGTAAACAATCTACTCGATGATTAAAATAAGAGTTTGTTGTATTTGAATAATTTTCAATATGTACATCTTGCTTGGTTACGACTAAGACTTTGTTTGAGTTGAGGTGATCTTCTGAATGTATATTTTGTTTGGTTATCACAAGCAAAACTTATGGATATATTTAGTTGTGTCATCCAAAATTAATCTTGTATTTTTGGGACACAAATTGTGACAATTAAATATCCTATAACATCTTAAACAATAACTCAAATCTATTGAGGTAATACTTTTTTTGATATATATTTTAATAACAACAAACCTTATGAAATAAATGTTTATGTTTTATGAATGATGATCTATTGATAATTGCACTTGAGTTTTGTTTAAAGAATATGAATCACATAAGTGGATAAGCAATAAGTCATTCACATTAACAAGTACATAAGTATCTACTTAATAATGAATAATCTCAAAAGAAATATATCATATAGTAGTATATCCATCATTCAAGAGAACGATTATTGCATCTTTAAGATATCATCTTCACGAAGAAAATGTCCAATAAATTCATACATATACAAAAGTATTTAAGTGATACTTGATGGACAAGACACAACATGTGTAACACTTAGAGAAATTGTAGGAAGTATTGTTCAACAAAATATTTCTCATCTTATATAGAAGACAACATTCTCAATTGTTATGAAAGAATATTCTCATGATCAACAAGTTCATTGCACTCATAAACATTCATACCAGTTCAAGAAAATGACAAAAATTAACTTTGAAGAAGAAATCATTTCAAGTTTGAGTCATTTATTAAGTTATTTGTTAAGAGAATGATCAGAAGAAAGTAAAGAGGCTAAAAACTGCTCTTGCTGAGTTGAGCTGAAACCAGGACCAAAGGCAACATGGACTATAGACAACCCGGATCGGGGTAGCATAACAACCATTAGTGGTCTAGTAGTATATTTTTTATTTATCTATTAAAATTTACAAAGTATAGTCAACCCAATATTTTTGATCAAATTGTATCACGGATGATGTTAATTATATCATAACAAGCATAAATGGTCTGGTAGTAAAATAGTACCTTACCACGGTGCAAACATGCGGTTCGATTCTAGCTAGTGCAGTTTCGTTTATTAACTTTACCTATTTGTATTGCAATCAATATGAAAATTTAGCATATATATATTTACATTTTTAACAATTATTACAAGCACATAAAATATTACTATAAAATAAAAAATAAAAAAATTTACTAAACTTGAAAAATTGAATATACATTTGCAATAATCTTTAGCTTTCACATATTTACACTAGTTTTAAGCTTGTATTTTGGCTTATGCAATGAAAATTATCACATTAGAATCAATCAAAACTCATTCAAATTCAATAACCATTATTCATGAAAAAAATTAATGGATTTTTAAGCTTGTAGTTTGACAAAATGCATTATTTTCCCCCCTATTTGTTAGAACTTATTCAATAGGTTTATTGTGTTTTGATCTTTGTAATCTAGGTGAGATATGATTTTATTGTGTTTTTGATATTATTCTTTTCTAAGTTCTTTTATGAAAAACAATTTACTTACTGTGATTTGATATTGTTCATTTTTTACCATTTATTTATAGTTTTATTAATATAAATGAATGATTTTTTTTAAATATATTAAATTTATTTTGAAAGTGATTTTTATGTGCAATATAAAAAAAATATTGTTAACATGTCACAACCAATCATAAGTGTGAATTTAAAAATAATTGTTATAAAAATCAAACATTACTAATAATTTAACGATTGTTATTTGATTGATAATTTACATTAACAAACTATATTAATAAAATTCTAACAATTTTTCTTTAGTTTTTATTCACAATATCATGCACCACTTATAAAAGTGAAGTACAATAGAATTAATTCGATTTCACTAAAATGGACATATGAAGAGCAATGATATTGAGTCTAATTCTTTGAAGCACTTTTGGATTCTTACTTATAAATGATAAATACAACTATGACCATGGACTTTGTTCCGCCAGTACTGCCGCTGTCTCAAGCTGTTTTTGACCACCATAGCAAGTGTCACACGACACCATCATCATGTTCATGTTCCTCACATCTCCCTCTTTCATTCGCAACATGGATCGGGACTCAAAACACTTTATTTATTTTCTTCAAAAATCACACCACCGCCTTTGGATTGAGATTCTGGCCATCACAAGTATTACCGATGAAAACCGATACCATATTTGATTTCCACCTTTGTCACAGCTTTTTTCTTGAATTCCGGCCATCACGTTCATCTTCTTGAAAAACTGATACCGTTTTTGGATTTATCTCGTCGAAACCTTCAAGAAGCACTACTCATTTGTGTATTTCGGTGAAGTTAACGTCGTACCCAATCGGCGCTCTGGCGCGTTGATAAGGTCTTTCCTAATAACTTGTTTCATTCCATTTTGAATACGTTTCTTCTCCTAACATTTTTATTAATTATCTAACATTGATTTTTATGCTCCGCATAAATTACCAGTCATATTTCATTTACACTGCAAATTCGTTGATGGTTTTGGACCTGTTTGTTGCGCGTTGTCAATATGTCATGATTGCTCGAAATTGTTCTGATTCTTATATCGTACGAAAATGTCAAACTCAGGGATGGGGTGAGAGTGAGTTCGAATTCATGAGTGTAAATGAAGTTAAATGAATGGGAAAACCGTATGTCCCATAATCCATTTCGGGCTCACTGCGTACGGCTGAATCCCTATGAGTAATAATTGACTAATAAAAAAAACTTGAATTTGGTGAGATTAAAATATGAATGAGAAACTTTTATAGGGTGTTGTTTGAATTGATTTCAGAAATCGCGTGGTAGTTCAATTATTTTAGAATTGTGTATTTGACGTATGTTGTGTTTTGTTTATATTCACCCTTGTTATATGATATAAAATGTGATAAATTGTAGTTAGGTGACTTGGAGGTAGTACTCCAAATATCGGGAGTTACCATACAACACACTTTTACCTCGATTGTCGTGTATATGTGTCTCGGATTGAGTTGAGGGGATTTATGAGGACATGACCAATTTGAATTGTTCGTCCACTTGCGCGGTGACATAGTATCAAGCCTCTTAACCAAGTATTTTATAGTTTGAATGATATCAAAGAAAGAGGAGGAGTTTAGTGTAGAAGAGTATGCATAACATTACTTAATTTGTGTGATGACTTACTTGACGTTGTGGATTGTATCAATGTTTTACCTTGGTTATTATTGTTAACATTTGATATGATACAATGTTTAATTAATGTTTTACGTGTTCTTCTCAATCATTTTATACTATTACATGTTTTCGAAATTCACCAATTGTTGTTTGTGTTTGGCTCTAGTGAGGGTGCAGTTATTTTGGGATATCAGTTGATGATCCATTCTCTGATAGGTGATATTGAGTGGGAGTAATTCGTTGTATTTTATCGAGTTGTAAAATTTTCTCAATTAAAAACCCGAGGTAAATATCCGTAATACTTAGTTTGACTGATAAATGTCAATATTATTAGTTTGGATATTATATTTTGTATTCGAATCCAATATCTCACAATTGTGGGCGAATTTCTTTATTATTTCCTTTATAAATTTTTTTTATAAAAAAGTCGAAATAAAAATGTTGTTTATTTGATTTTGATTTTGATTTTGAATGGGTGTTTGGTAACATCAATTGTAAGTTTAATTTGATGGATAACTCAACCATGTTGATGTTATCTTTAATTTTCTTGTATTTTCATTTCCATTTTGGGGGTAAGTTTTTGATATTGTATTTAGTTGACTTTAATACAAATGAAAATCATAAATCTAAATGCAATGAATTTTCTAAAGTTTATGCATTTTATTTGTATTGTGTTATCTTCATAAATGGTTTAAATTAATTTTTATGTTTCTATTTCGATTAGATCGATATTCATATAATTAGGTTAAAATAACATAATTTAAGATTAAAGATGATAGGAGTTTGAAAAGACAATTGACGAATTTGAAGTCATTGAATCAAGATCAAATGGTTCAAATTTAAATACAGAGTTTGATTATTAAAAAAAAAAATACAATAACGAGTTTGAAAATTAGAACTGTTCGATATCGATCTAAAGGCTCCATATTGAGTACACGAAGGCGAGCTTTTTCCCGATTTGATTTGAGGCAATCAAAGTAACAAATTTTCTACCATGTTTGTACCTATCTATATCTATATTAAGATTATTTAGGGCCTATTTCAAGCATAATTCCTCCCATATGGCAACTTCTCAACAATTCTACTCTCGCAGTAGATCTACAATAAATACATAAATACAGATTGTGATTTATAAACATGATAGGTTGAAAATTATTTTTACAATATGTCGAATTGTATACATATAGAAAGAATGATTCGAGCAATTTAGTTTGTCTAAGACAGAAAGCCAATAGTATTTTTGGAATATAAAGAATGGAAAAGGATCTGAAAAATAATCACAGCAATGTAATTTATAACAAATCTAACTATGGAAATTAATCACAACCTTATAGTTTTGTTGATTCTTATTGCATTGATACATATTTTTTGTTATAGATAAAATGATATAATTAAAATTAGAAATTCTGCGTCCGAAAATATATTACCATTTCAACATATTTGATTTGATATTGTACAACTCATTTTTTTTCATTTTTTGTTGATCTGCATATCAAAAGAAGCATAAAACTTATGAAATTATAATTATTTTTCTGAGTTTTCTATTAAAATGAGTTGAATCGCTGAAGCATAAATGGCAATATTTATGCTTGTAGTATTTTTAGTTGTTAAATACAATTTTTTTTTTAATATTATATTATTAAGTTCGAAAGAATTTGAAAATTAGAAGTACTATATGCTAATATTTCCTGATTTGAGCAAAAAGAAGAGCTTTGTCCCTGACATGTTTGGAGGAAAAATATATACAATCATAAGATAGCTACATGAAAACAATAAAATATTCACGTCAAATTTTTTTTTAAATAATACTTTAATCAATAGTATTGTAATTACCCACAAAATTAACACAAGGATTTGTTTTTTGAGTTTTACCTATGTGATTGAAAGTACAATACACGTTTCTAGTTTAAAATAAATTTAAAGGTAGTGCACCATATTTTAAAAGTGTTTTGAAAAAAGCTATTTATAAAGCAAATTATATTAATCAAGTGTGAGGATGGCTTATGGAAGAGAAAGATATAAATAGGATGGAAAAAAGTGAAATGTGTAATTGTGATTGGAAATAGAAAGTAACTATATAGAAAAGAAGATGATGTACCTAAGAAAATGATCTATCAACTGAGGTTGAGTTTATTAAAAAGGGTTAGACTCCCACTACATAGCAAATTCATATTGGAATCTTTGATGAAAGAGGTACTTATATTTTAGGTCTGACACGTTTCGAATAATAATATTATCGTTGTTGGAAAAAATATATAAATAATATTATGTAAAAATTTTGTTAAAGAAATGAAACATTGATTAACTTTGAATACATTAAAACTTATAACTCTTGTCAACTATGACATGGCAAATGGTAATTTACTTACGAGTTTACATATGTTGAATAAGTTCCACCAAGTAAATACACATTTTGATCCTAGTGTGAGCTCTTGGTTTACTAGTTTGTTAGCTAAGTTTCCATATTTAGAGGTTAACACCTCTCGCCTTATTGTCTTGTTCTCCAGAAGACATCTCTAACATCATTTTAGCATTAAAGATTTATTGAATAATCTTAAATTTTTTACTCCTAAACCTCCTTCTTACAAATTTTCTCCTAGTTAATCCAACATATCTTCCTTTTCTCCTCATCTCCATCCTAAAGAAAATCATTTTGAAAGGAAGGCTAGATAAAACAAAATTGACTATTTATATATAATAATATTATAAGCCTAATTTTACTACAAATATGCCATTTGACAATCATTAGAAGATGGATTATAATTTTAAATTTTTATTAATGGTAATTAAGTTTCTATTATATATTAATGTATTTATATTAATTAATTATTATTTCGAATTTTATTGAATTTTTTTAATTGAAATTTGCACATATTATTGATATCACCGAAATTGAACTTTTTTAATTGAAACTTGCACATATTATTGATATCACGGAAATAAAACAAAAAATGCATGGAACATTTATCATTTAATGTGGTTGTTTTTTGAAAGAAAAAATAATCTTAATTAATGGGAAATGACAGAAAAATGTGCAACCACATATAAGTATAGTTATCAAAGACATTTTTTTAGTGTACATATTTAAAAAAAATAAGATTTTATAAGATTTTACGTGTATACTAACATTCGTAATTAATGTATTATTTTTTAATATGTTTGACTAATATTAAGTGTCGACGTATTTATATGTTGATTATTTTTAAATGTTTCCTATTTTAGTAATTTATTTTATAAATAATATCTTAAGATGGTAGTAATATTGTGTTTGATTTCCTTTATTTTTATATATTTGTTATGACATAGAGATTTTATATATATTTATTATGATTTAATAATTAATATAAAGTGTTGATGTTATATTTATTTATTTTATAATTTTGACTATTCTCTAATGATGGTAGTATTTTAATGTAAGTATTTTGAAAAATAAGTCTAATTATAGTGAAATATGATAGTTTTAGTTATTAGTAATATATTTTTTATTTAAAAGATGAGTTATTTTAATTACTCTAATTTATAATATATTAGTTTTGAAATATTAGTATTGATTTGAAAATGAAATGGTGGTTGGAGGAGTATTAAAAATAAGATTAAATAATTATTAATTTTGTTTTAGAAAAATAAATATTGTAATAGTAAATCATAAAATAAATTAGGAGACTAATGAGTTTGTCCATGTGTGTGAAAGATTTAAGTATTAATAAAATAAAATAAATAAGAAAGAGAGATAAAGATCCGCAACAACGCGGAAGTAGGAGGAAATCAGGAAACACAACAAATTATATTATTGTTTGGCACCAGTGGTCGATAAAACTGTTTCAGAAAACTTTCTATGTTTTCGTCTAAATTGCAGTATGTTGTTCAACTCATTCAATTAGTCAATTAAAAACATATTTTTAATGATCCCAATTTCTCTATAAAATATATGACTTTTCTGTTTATGGAATTCCTTATTTTGCACCATTCTTCTTCACTGTAAGTTCGATTTGCGTGAAATCAACATTAAAACGACCGTGTGAACGATATCTATATTATCCACTTATTATTTTCTGATTTGGGGTCAAATTGGATTGATTGAGAATGAGAAATCAAATGAATGGAGGTCTTTCTTTGGTGGACTCAGATTAGCGTGTGAAAACGTTGAGATATGGTAAAGGGTGAGAGATTGTTTGAATTCATGAGTATAATATTATGAAATGAACAGAAAAGTCATATTTCCTAAAGATTCATCTGGGGCTCGCTACATGTAGCCCTTTGAGTGACAAATTAATTCGCTACGTGTAGCCCTTGAGTGATAAATTAATTAACATGCTAATATGGAGAGAAAAATATTTCTAAGGTGTTGATTGAATCAATTTCGTTAAATGTGTGATATTTGATATTATTTTCATATTATTGATTATAATAATATTATAAATTTTGATAAATTTATGTGATGATGTATGATTGATGATAGTGATGTTATAACTATTTTTATTTTGGGTCCCATTATTAATGGCATAGTTTTGTTGTTGCTAAAATATCACTAAAATGGGGGATTGAATAGGGATATTGTTGTTTTAAAATTTTCTCAAGTGTTTCAAATCATTATCCTGTCTGAGAGGATGAGAATCAGATGATAGAAATTTAAGACTTTAAATTTGAGCTGAATAAATAAAAAAGAAAGTATAGAAGATGACATACACAACTTTATACTAGTTCATCTAATGAAGGCTACGTTCATTCCTCACACACTTGTGAGTTTTTTTTACTAAGGATTAAACAAGTTAACCTCTCACAGAGGTTAGTTACACTTAGTGTATTCTTTAGCCTCACCAAACTTACAACCTTGTTTCTTACAAGTTTCAACTATTTCTAAGTGTAACTCACGTGAAAATTATAAAGTGATATGAGTATAATGTTTCTCTTTACTTAACACTTTCTAAAAGATATTTCAAAGATCTAGTGTAAGACTATATAAAGTATAAAGAGATGATGAAAATTGCTTTTGATAACTTTTAGAATCTTGCTCTTTTTATGCAATGTTGTTGTGTATTTGATGATGAAGAGCTCATTTCCTTTTATAGAGATCTTGAGATGCTCTTTTCATGTTTCAAAACACTTTATGATCGTTGGGGACTTAATCAAAAATTCCAAGGTCATTGATCATGATTACAAAAATGTCAACCAACTGTTCTTGGAATGATTCAGTCCATCCTCGTACAAGAGGTTCAATCCTCCTAGAAACTTGGACATGAGCTGTCCTTTTCCTTTTACATTCTTCAAGACATGTAAGACTATATTTTTGTCTTGTTATCTACAACCTTTCTGTATGTTGATGTGTTGGGTCATTTTCAACATCTGAGGATGAAGTGAACTATAGATCCATCCTCGTACAGTCCATCCTTGTACATCTAAACTTTGGTTTTTGACCTCTTTATTTAATTTGCTTTTTTCATTCATTCTCCGACACTAATTTATCTTTTCTTCATGACTATAAATCATTGTTCCATTGGTGTTGAATTTTTTGAAAATTTGAAGGTTCATCCTCTTAAGGGTAGGGATGGCAATAAAATCCGCACACGCGGGTACCCACCCAAATCCGCTTGATTTGGGCGGGAAAAACCCGCTTTAATTGGGTGCGGGTGCGGATTTTCCCCGATATTAAAATTCGGGGGCGGGGACGAGTTTGGGGGTTGTGATATCCACCCCGCCCCTGCACCCGAACCCGCCCCGCAAGTATTATTTTTGCAATTTTTAAATTTTAAATTTTATATACATATACATATTTAATATTCTTTTAAATATTAAAAGTTATAATTTTATCCCTATAGAAAATATTGAGTGTCAGCGCCTTAAATTTACACCCGCTATGAAACGGGGGTGGGTGCGGGTTTTCCCCGATTAGTCGGGTGCGGGTGTGGAGGAGGCGAAATCCTCCCCTGCCCCGCTCTGCCTCGTTGCCATGCCTACTTAAGGGTTCATCCTATTGTATCTATCCTCCAGTTTTGAAGACTTTATAGATTGAGTCATATTTTTTTCGTCTTTATCTTAATGATAATAACATGTTTTCTAATATGAATTCACTCAAAAGCACAAATTAATCATTAACCACAATCATAATCTTTTAAACAATTTTGTTATCATTAAAACCATTTGAGAGAGGTTTTGTCTCAACAAGTTTGTCTCTACCATGGTAGCACACCTAATGTTGTATTATGGAACCCAACCTTCGAGGAATTCAATGTCATTCCTCCCAGCCCTAGTCATTCCACAATAATTTACGAGGATAAAATATTTTACTATCATCCGTTTGGTCATGACTTTGTTAGAGATGACTACAATGCTATTCAATACGTATATTATCGACTAGATGTATCCTACACTGATGATATGGAAGGTAAGCCAGACAAGTTGTCACACACTGATACTTGGGAGATATATAGTCTAAGAAGCAACT